>NC_142212.1:11674477-11825993 GCF_049639895.1 Pseudopodoces humilis | reverse complement strand
GCTGAGTCAGTGGAGACCAAAGCGAGCCAGGTAGCGACTCTCACACACTGCATTTGTCCTGAGGGAAAGGGTGAAGGGGTGCTGTTCATTTACAGTGGGCCCCATGGCAAGCACCCATGCTGGTGAGCACATTCCAGCCAAGCAGGTGCCACGCAGAGACCGGAGCACTGGGGAGCAAGAGACCTTCACCATCAGACACTCTCCTTTCTACATCTGGGACCAGCAGGGATATTGCTGCAAGGAGTTTCTCAGGAGCGCTTGCTAGCTGGGGACAGAGGTTAGCATAGCGGTCAACCCAGGAAAAGCTTCCTGATCCTCAAGGAAGTGAGTGGTTGCAGCAGGGAGTGTTCCAGCACTGGAAAGGGCATCTGTGCAAGGCTGAGGACTCCACAGACACAGTGCTCGGTGTTGTCACCTGGCTCTTCAATAACATGGTTTGGAAACTTGGCACATTCACATAACATCTGTACGAAGGACCGGTGTGGCCCCTCAGCAGTCTGCCAGGGAAAAACCAAAGTCTGTCCTATTTTTTTGTTTGTTTCATTTTGCTTTTAAAAAGAAAAAAAACCTGTAAAAAAATATTCTCTGAGATGCAAGGACGCTTGTACTTTGTACTGCCTTGGCCATCCCCTTGCTCATGTCACCCGCAGGTTCCTCGGAGAGTCTGGTTCCAACGGCAGCAGGACACCCTGTTTATCAACTAGGATGAGCACTGGCCCCATTCAGCCAGGGGAGAGCAGTCTGTCTGTGCCTGTCACAAATCTGTGACTTTATTCTCCACAGCTGCTGCAATCTGTTGCAGTCTATATCCAAGCTGCATCTTCTGTGCTGTTGGGTCTTCTTCCAAGGCAGTAATGATCTGCAACAAGACAGAGCTCGCTGGCAGCCTTTCTCCAGCACACAACACCCAACCAGCTGAACTCCATGCATTATGGAGAACCTCAAACTGGAATTCAGCATGCTCTAGTCTAGAGTGGGTATGTAGCAAATAATCTCAAATTAATCAAAAAAGAAGTATTCTAGATTCATTGTAGTAAATTACAGACTTCACAGGGCAAAAAGAATGCTAAACTTCTCACCTGAAAATTAAGTCTTTAGTAAATTAATCTGAACTAACTGCATTTATTTTTTTAAAGTAGGGTATTTGGATATTGGAATAAAAATGAAGAAGCACACATGAAATCCCAAGAGCCTCCAAGTTAAAGGTAAGTTCTTTTTGCTGATCTCCTCCCTTTTTCTTTGATAAGAATAAAGGAAACTCATGACATGAGTTATGCATGCCAATGAAACAATACATGGTGTTGGAATAGCCTAGCTGCTCTTAATTGTTAATTTTTTGTAGTTTTTTTGTTTGGGTGGTAGAAGAACAAAGAACATTCATACCTGCTGGAAACACACACTCACCTGGTCATAGTACTTATTGATGTATTTGTACAATTCATGCAGAGCCACCAGGGAATTGAGGTCACCTGAGTAATTCTGTTTGTAAGAGAAGGAATCAGACAAACCTGTGAGACACCTAACAATTGTCCTGTCAAATTCTGTGTCCTCACAACTCATGAAGAAAGCAACAGCAAAGTGAATTCATGAACAGTTCCTAGCAAAGGAAAAATCACATGTATTTCTTGCCCTGAATCCTTGACTACCCCCTCTTCTCTCCAGTGCTACCTGGCAGACCCTCACCCTCCCTGTGGTGCAGGGCAGCCACCAGGCACAGTCACTGTGTCTGAGCAGAACTGCACACTCAGCTGGAATATCTCATCTTTGCACTAATAACTCTCTCCTGGATACACTGGTGAGGGGGCAGATGACTTCTGAAATACTTTTATTTACCCGTGATAGCTCAGCCAGGGCAGAGTTCATCTCCTGGTCACTGGCAGAGATGGTCTGACGAATGTCTGCGTAGTACCTAGGCAAGGGCACACAGGCAATTTAGTGCATGGTCCCTCCTCCTCACTGCTGAAACTACAACTCCTCACATCCATCACTTACCTTTCCACCATCTGCTTGTAGCGAGGAATGTCCCGGGCATAAAGCAGCTTATTGATTGGAGAGTCCTTGAACATCCAAAACCAGAATTGGTTATGAAAAACTCCTTTATTGTGCTGTGGGCTAACCTCAGCAGATTAACACCATCACTTCTATTTTCTGCCATTTGTTTGGGATCAGGAATTTTTGTCCTCTGCATGGAGAGGCATTTCAAATAGCAGGCTCTCTTCTAGTAATGCAGTCTGAGGTACCCTGAGATATGTTAAAGAAGAGACCCCTGGGATCCCTAGTCCAGCCTTCCCCTTGGAGCTGGATGATCACCAGTATGAGATTACACTGGCTATGACTTTGCACAGCTGATGCCTGATGTGCTCCAGAGATCCACCCATCCCATCTCTGGAGACCTGTGCAGGACTGTTCCACTCTCAACACAGGTGAGTAGTGATGGTGGAAAGTCTTTCTAATGGCCAACCTGAATGTCCCAAATTGCAGCCCTGTGACTCCCTGTGACTATATGCCACAGCCAAATAGAGTTTAGCTCTGTCCCCCAAGTAGCTGCTGTAAATGAAGAGCACTCCTCAACAATTTCTTGTTGCTAAACAAAATCCTCTCCTCCCTCCTCTCCTCACAGCCCCACTACTTTCCAGCTCCACATGGAAGCCAGGGGGAGCCTGGCCTGCTGTCCCCATGGTGCTGTGTAAGCATTATTGCCTTCCTAAGGCAGCACTGCTCAACTCTCTGTGCCAGCCACACTCCCTTCTCCCTCTGTACTCACCCGCCCTAACTTATGGTCAGCTATTGTACAGGAGTCCATGAAGGTCTGTGCAATGACCAGCAGCACAGCATCCACATTATCTGACGTCTGCACATCAAAAACAAACTGTGGGTTCTTGATGATGTTGATCCAGAACCGCAGGGGGAGGCTGTAGAGAGGATGGAAGTGCAAACAGGCATCAGCAAAAGCAGCAGCTACAGTGCCAAAAGATATTCTATGTTTTACTGCATCTCTCTGCTTTGCCCTCCCAGCAAAACCAGCTCTTCACCCTATGGTCTACTGCTCTGCACTTGCATTTTTCTCCTCCTCAGTAGGCAGAAGTTGCTATCAGTTTGCAAGCTCTAAGCAAGTCAGCAGTGCCTCCTCCAGGGCCCTCAGGAACACCCTACCTGTTTGTCTTCCAGATATGGATGGTCTCAGGGTCTGCAATCCCATAGTGTATGGCCTGCTCATCTAACAGGTCAAAGAAGTATTTGACTGCCAGAGGAACCGGGCGGTTGGTACTTAGGATCACCTGGAACAAGTCATCCACAAACTTCTGCAGAGTACCCTGTGGAAAATCAAGTAGGGCAAGGTCAGCATAGGCAGGGGAGAGTAAAGAGCCTAGGCCTCACAGATAAGAGGTCACCCTCTTCCTCTCAGTGACAGCCCCTCACTCATCCAAGGGTGCTCCACCCCCACTGAAGGGAGCAGCAGCAAAGGAGAAAGGAGGCCCCTGTGGTTTGTGGAACAGAGGCCAGGGAGAACCTTGTGAACAAAGCAAAATGTAGAGGAGGCTCAAATGTACTCCAAGCCACTGCAGGTAAAGGGTATTGCTTCATCTTCACACACACCCCTGCAATCTGCTGGGGGACAGGAAGGAAGGCAACATCCCAAGCACAACACAATCTGTGCTACTTCTCACCTTCATTGAGAGCAGACGTGTGAGATAGATCTCTGGGATTGCCTTGGCCCGCTCCCGATCTCTCAAGCTCCCACGCCGATGCTTGGGAAGCTCTGGCTCTTCTGTTGGTTTTACCAGGTGCCAAAGTTTGATCCCACCTTCATCTGCATCCTCCAGCATTGGTGTTTCTAAACCAAGCAATTGTTTACAGATGAGTGTTGGCTCTCTCACAGTACACCTTGGCCAGGTGAACCCCAAGAAAGCAAGATTTCCCAGTATGTCAGAAATACAAATGGGAAGGAATCTCTGGAGGCCTCTATCCAGCCTTCTGCAGAGTACAACCATTGCCAACAGTACAGCAAGTTGCCTTTGTTCAAGGTCTTGGAAACTTCCCCAGACAGAGATCCCACATTACCCCAGTGGTCTGTTTCAGGGTTTAACCACTTTTTTTTCTGAAAAAGTTTTGTTCCATATCCAATTTGAATCTCTTAGGCTGCAGCCTGTGGCTTTATCCCTCATGCCACAGGAGTATCCATGGAGTGGTTCACACTGCCAGGCAGTAAGGAAGCTGCCTGCCATCCCATCATCCCCCTCAGGCCATGCTCAGCACCTGAAGCTACTAAGATTTCTGCAAGTTGCAGACTGCAGTCAGCCCTAGAGAGTCAGACAACTGTGCTTGTTCTGCATTTTCACATCCAGCCTAGCCTTCCTCTGTTCTCACACTTTTGCTTTTCTCTGACCTCACCTGACCACGCTTTCACATTTCCTGACAATCCTATGAAGGTCCAAGGTATGTGTCAGCCTTCTACATCAGCATAAAGCTGGGGCTACAGCAAGAGACTCGTCCCACTAACTGGCAAATGCTCTAAAGTAATTTTATGAGAACAGGACATCAAACTCACTTTCTCCTGGGATGTAATCCTGATTTTCCCTATGGATGTGCTTGGTCAGACGTGGGACGAGCGCTACCGTTGCTCCATCAGGCACCTGCACACAAGCAAAACAACAACATTCAAAGTATGTTTCTCATCAGCACAACAGGCAAGTGCTCGTAGAGCAAAACAGGCTGTACTATCATTAGAAATAGGGACAGAAACAGGGATTTTGAGGCACCATCACTGTCTTTCCTGAGGGTGAGAAAATCTTGTCTGTACCAATTAAAATACAAATGTTCAAAGTACAACAAAGATAATACTCAGGGACTGAGGTCATTCCCATCTAGAACATGTTGCAGCAAGGTACAAACATATTGGTGCAAGATACAACACACTGGTGCAAGGTAATTTAAAAAAAATCCCTATTTCCATTGTTAGAAGGTACTTGGCAGCTCAGTGCGTCATCACCTCCTAACTGATCTGGCCTGGAACAGGAACAGATCCAGTACATCACCTTCACTGCAGTATGAACTTGTGCCTATCCTTTCAAGTCCTACACATGTCCACATCTCAGGTACGGGATAAATTCAGGGTTGTGTTTGCTGAAGTCAGGCTGCAGCCACAGCACTGACTTAGTTTGAATATACTCTGCAAGAAAGGTCCAACCTTTTGACAGTGGTCCACCAGGAGCCAGAGCCACAAACAGAGCATGACAGCATGCAGAAGGATAAGAGGAGAGAAAAGACAATGGCAGACTGAGCTCTGACCTTGTAATGCTGAAGAGTGTTCAGACGTTTCCAAGTTCCTTGAACAACAGATGTCACATCCTCATCGGACAGTATCAGATGACCTGCCAGCCCTGATCTCCACTCTACAGCCATTGAAACACAGAAAATGAAAGGATTAACTGCTAATTTGAGGCATCATCTACGTCAACCTGGCTGACCCCGTTAAACACTCTCTGGTCCTCATCAATTTTTACCTGTCCTATTTCACAGACAATATAACCTGAGCAAGTTCCTGTAATGATGCTGAGTCCTGCAGTCACAGACCCCTCTGAGCACAGGGACAGGAGGCCTCGTGGCTTCCCAGGTTCCACCTGTCATGCTCCTACAAATTCTGTCAGATTGTGACTCTTCAAGCAGGTGGATGAAACCAAAAATATGCACCCATAGTTCTTATCAGCTACTATCTCCTCAGTACCTTCTCATCCCCAAATGTCACCATTATTCACCAACAGAATTAAGA
Organism: Pseudopodoces humilis; assembly: GCF_049639895.1. Taxonomy (NCBI): domain Eukaryota; kingdom Metazoa; phylum Chordata; class Aves; order Passeriformes; family Paridae; genus Pseudopodoces; species Pseudopodoces humilis. The sequence goes on along the minus strand of NC_142212.1, from coordinate 11,820,223 downwards.
AGATGGAAAACAGTGTTTTCTCTCCCAATGTAAGCTCTACCATTCATTAACTACTATGGGCAAAATCCTCCCTGGTATGTATTATTAAGAGGCTGCCATTGACTTCACTGCCAGGAAGTGCCAGTCTATGCCCACAGCAGCTTTGCACTGCACTCAAATCCTCCTTCCCTCCTACATGTTTTCCATACTTTTTTTCCATATCCCCTTGCCCAAGCCATTGCTCTGGTCTAAGTCTGGCAAAGATGACCATGAAGTGAAAGAGGCTGAACCCAACTGCTTCCTTCCAATCCCTGTCTCTTTCTGTTACAGCCTCTTCCCTGTTGTGTCCAAGCCAGAGTGGTGATTCTGTCATTCTCAGCAGAGAATGACAAATGTCACACGTGCCACAGGGCTGTGCACAGACACATTTCATCACTTCCTCACTGAGTTTTGTCACCAAAGAGCTCTGCTTACCGAGGTCCAGAGTGTCTGGGTCTGGCCGGTGACAGTATGGCGTCCCTTTATAGATCTGATCTAGGATCTTCTCCTTCACCTGCGTTATGGTGTCACAATCCAGAACTTTTGCAGAAATCCCTTGAGAGTCTTCTGCTCCTCCTGCACCAACTCCTGCTTGTGTCAAAGCATTTAAGGTCTGAGGAAGAAAAGGTCACAGCTACTCAGCTGAAAAGATTACACTGACACATTTACACCTTTGATGGTTGGCATTCAGGCAAGTTAACAGCTAGTCCTTTCACTGGAAGATTCAGAAAAGAAAACATCACAGATGTTAAACACCTCAATCTTGTGTTCTTAGCCTTGGTGTCAAGAGCTGGAAGCCAGTTCAAGAGCACCTCGGAGGAGCTTTGATGTGCCATCAACAACTACATGCCCTTATTTCTAGACACAGCAAGCACATAAACCAGATGACTGTGGTGAAGGCTCCTATCAGCCTGGGGCAAAAGCACCTGATTTAGCAGAGCTCTCCATCATTTACGAACTTGTGCTGCTGGAACAAACCTGGCTCCCAGGAGACAGTGGCAGGATGCTGCACTTGTGCCTTGGTTATGGGAACAGAGATATTCAGCCCTGTCATACCAATGAGGACAGAGGATTTCATGCTTACCAGAGTGCGGTACTCCAGGTCCTCTCTCAGAAGGCGGTTGTCATTCAGGGTATATTTGGCTTTCCCTGTCACCCAGTCAACTGGCCCTTTGTCCACCTGGTGCTTGATTCCTCGAAACAGCATGTAAAGGGGCTCCCCGACAGAATCCTGGCATGGAAAGGAAGGAGAGAACTTCAGCTTACTCCTCCCAGCACAGCCCCAGGCCTGGAAACAGATACCAAGGAGGACTGAGGATACAGCAGCTGAGCCACAGTAGGCAAAGACAGAGCCTGTGCCAACAGTTCTGCTCCATGCACAGGAAAAGTGCACTGTCCAGATACCAGAGAGATGCATGTGACCAAGGCATTGCTCTACCTCTGTGTCACTAATCTGACAGAATCCTTGCTGCCTCCCCCAGCCCTCCAGCAAAGGAATTAGACCAGCATCTGTCCTCCCATGCACAGACCAGCCTGTGGTCTGTGTATTTCAAGATAAAGGAGCTACACTGAGGCCTCCATGACCTGGTAACATACCCTGGAAACGAGAGGTATTGATACTGATTTAAGAATCCCTGTTCCCAGTGAGCAGCCCAGCTCTTATGCCTCACCCTGAAATATCAGGATATGACCCTGGCACTATTTCAGCTACAAGTGAGGCACAAAGCAAAGCTGTGCCTGTCTCCCCTCTTGGCCCCTCTATATCACAATGGGACAAAGAGCTCACCCTCACAAACGCATACAGGCAGATGGACATCCAGTTGGTTAACAGCTTCTCTACCACTGTTTCTGTCCTAAAAGAGAGCATCAGGTTGGTCACAGGAATGTGGCACAAAACAAAGAGATTTGGAGGTAAAGATCACTCCCTTTGAAAGAAGAGCACACTAAGTCATGATACAGAATGGAGAGAAAAAAAAAGCCTTTTGAGATCAGCACGATTAATGACTTTGACACTTCTTATTGGAAGCACTTGTCAGCCTGAAGGAGGCACCAAATTACAGAATTGGAGAGACAAGAAGCAGGCAACAGTGGAAAGCCTCTGGTAGGTCTCAAACAAGGGAAATGTGTTCAGACCAGAAGGATGGACCAGATAGGAGGCTACTGGGGATCTAAACATGAGAAATACCTCAGTTTAGCTTCCAAACATGGCATGACTGTAAACCCAGGGACCTCTAAACAGCAAAGTGGGATCAGAAGACTTGGCAGAGCCTTTCAGAGCTTGCCAGCCAGGCAGCAAGGCTTTGTCCCCTCAGGTAGATCCTGTGGGACCATGGCTGGCTGACTCACCTCCGCAGCATCAGCTTGGGGTTCTTGGCCACATACTGCTCCACAAGGTCGTTCAGGAGTGTTTTGAGGATGTCAGTGAAGTATTCCAGCTTCCCGTGCAGTGACACTGTGAGCAGTGACGCTACATAGGCCCGGTCTCTTGGAGAGAAAGTGCGCTGGATCTCCAGGGTGTGGATGAACTGGTAGGGAGAGAGATAATGCAGTGTGTGAATCTGCTGAAAACAAAGCAGTCACAGCTGCTGGCTCTTGAAAGAAATGGTGCAGGGAACTATTAAGGAATGAACCTTAACAGACACTGCCCACCTCCTGCTGCCAGTGCTACAGCTTTGGCCCTGCAGCAGGCTGCCAGCAGAGAGAGGGACATTACCTTGGTGAGGAATAGCTTGCTGTTGAGGAGGTTGGAGAGCTGAACCAAGCCCTGCTCCACTGTCTGCCGTCGGCACTCGGGGATGTCAAGGTCCCTTTGCAGTGGCGACTCACGGTGGCCCGGAAAGAAAATGCGTTCTGCATAGGACTTGTAGTCTAGGAAGGGGATCCCTGTGCCCACAAGATCACTTGTGAGGTCCATCATCTCAGTCATAAGGTCTGAGGGAAAGGAAAATGCCCATCAGGATGACACAACTGACATGATCTCAACTGATGGTGCAGAGCATGAGGTAAGTGGAGGAACCAGCGCCAGCAGCATGGGACTGAGAAAGAGGAAGGATGTTTCCTGTCAGGAAAAGGCATATTGGGGTCTCATTGCTAGAACATTTAAAACTAGACTAGGCAGCAGGAGAAATAGCATGAGGAAAGTTCCCATCAGGAGCTGGCTTCCAATTTTATAAAGAGAAAGTCACTACTCAGCACACATCTGTGGTTACAGGAATTACTTACAGCAAAGATTGAGTATTAGAGACCTGCTCCTTATTCCTTCACATATTAATTAGGGACTACAGTCTCAGTCACCTGCAGAGTTTCAGAGACCCAGGTCTCCTACAGTTGTAAAGAGCTGAAGTACAAGGTTCGTAAGCTCAGAACATGGACTGCAATTCAACTCGCCCTACACAAAGACTAGGCTAGTAGTTGTCCTTAAGATCCCTCCAAATGTGCTGTCTTGACTTTAGTCTTCATCTGAGTCTGGAGGATGAAGCGGAGAAGGAGAGAGGTCTTTATAGATCACTGTGCTCTGAATTAAAGAATTAAAAAAGGAAGAATTTGGCTCTGTGTTTCTGTGCACTGGCACAGGATAAATTATTGCCTGCTCTGAGCTATGCAGACAAGTACACAGGAATGGGAAGAGAGGTAGGGCTGAGGGTGGTTCTTCAAGTTTCCCCGAAGTTGCAAGAACCCAGGAGCTCAGTGACTGACCTGTGAATTCCTTTTTGCATCTGTCCCGAACACTTGTTTCCAAATTTTCCAGCTGAATTTGAACTTTCTTGTAATCCCTCAGAGCCTGTTTGCTCTTCCTCCTGCAATAAGAAGCAAATGAATGAATGAACCACAGTGCAGACTGTGACTAGCAGTGCAACATGCCTCCCACATCCAACACCACCAGGGGCTCAGAATTTGGCACAAAATAAAGAAAACTGTAACCTTGTTTAGGCCCAAGATGTACACGCTTGGTCACACCCACTGAAAAACAATGTGAAGAACTAAAGGCCTCATCCATGCCAGAACTTCTTACCTGTATATGAAGACGATGACCAGAACAATCAGTGCCACAAAGGATGCACCGACACCCAAACCAATCTGTGCCTCCAGTGGGAAGGTGAGCTGGCTTTCTGTGTCATACTGCACTCGGCCCAGGAGGAAGTTCAGGTTTCCCATCTGAACCTGTAAGAAGAAAGCATTTACCATGATGATTCCATTCCTCTGTGCAGGAATGAAAGACAAAGCCACAGGGCTTCTCCAGAATGAGCACAGGGGGCACATAGCTGCCCAGAAGAGCTGTCCCACAGCACATTGAACCCAACTATACTGTTTACTTTCAGGCAACTTTAGCCCTTAAGAACAGAATTTGAGAACAAAACCAGTTCCTTGCCCCTCCTGTTACCTCCCCCATCCCTCAGCAGGGCGTCTACCTTTCCTTACTTCACATTCCACTCCCACTTCTTGCACATGCTTCAAGAAATGACAGAATTTCTGTCAGGGCTGCCGATTCCCTACCGTGAACTCTGGGAGCAGGTCTGTGCCCTCCCGCTTGGTGCGGTGCCGTGGAGCTGGCTGCTCCGAAGGGGGCTCGCAGTAGAGGTGATTCCTCGTTAGTGTCTTCACCACACAGATTCCTTCCCCTATCATAGCCATAACTTCATCCTTGGAAATAGCCAGATCTAGATTTTCCCCCTGAAATAGATTTGGACAGCACATGAGATCAGGGAAAAAACAACCACATATTGCCATGGCTTCAGAGAAGTTGGAGGAGACCACTACCATGAGATGAAAGTAGCCTTTTTTCTTTGTTTAGGCTCACATGTAAATAGGCTGCAGGACTTAACTTTGTAAGCTGAAAAATTCACTTGTATATGATTTAGATTTAGCTTTAGGACCTGTAGCATGCTGCATAAGTACAGTTATAAATAGCCTGTCCTCTTAAGGCTCTTCAGCCAAAACACAGCTAAGCTCAGCTCTTCACTCTGTATATTTAAAAAGGTAGTCTCATGTCAGTTAACCTGCACACTCAGGGGAGTCAATCAATGCCTTTCAAATGTGTAACATATCTGCTATTTCTCTTATTTGCTTTAATTTTGGGGGATTAAGACTTTTTCTTTTTTTCAATAAAACCATGCTGACTGATGTTAATTACATTTTTATGCTTTAATGCTTTCTAAACCCAGAGCTCTGTCAGGGTAACCCGACAGGCTGACAGATCAACCTCCTTGTCTTTTAAAGTTCTCTTCCAGTGTTCTAAAACTGCCCTGCATCTCCAAGATGCATTCAACTCCAATGGCAGTGGTCTAGACATTTCTAGGCTCTTACATCCTCACAGTTTTCACCCATATGCAAAAAGAGAGCATGTGGAGAATTTACACCTACAGCAGCAGCCATTACTTTCTTTGAGAGTACTGGGCTGAAAAGTACCTTTCTATATAAAAGAAATACCTCAGAAATTTTTTTCTTGCAGGTACAGTAAAAATAGTCACTGTGCTATTCTGTGTTATATTTAATGAGTGATTTTCTTACATCCTTCACTTAGTAACAGGTTTTTCCACTGGCAGGATTCTTTTACTCCTAAGTAACTTCTAGAGGAAACTGAAGTTTGAGAGAGTCAGCAGCTGAGAACAGGATGTAGGGATAATGTAATACTAATATCTCATATACAAATAGTTAATTAGGATTAAAAAAAAACAAACAAAAACAAATCACAGAAGTTTCCGTAAGTCCTGTGAAGCCCCTAACAATGATTTATGGACTCAAGATGCTTTTTTGATGCACTCTTTTCCCTCTTTTTATGTACTGTTTCTCACAGGCCAAAGCAGATGTGCTGTGACAGGTTGTTACCTGTCGAATGCTTTAAAAACTTTGGATGCTCCGTGACACCAACTTAAAACTTCATACAAAGAACATTAATTCCAGCTGTTTTTTGTCTTACCTCCACAGAGATGACGCTTCCTGGCTTGTGACGATAAGGTTTGGCAGGGTCCTCAGCATTCAATGGTTTTAGGATGGGGTTGACTTCATAAGAGAAAGGCATGGGATGCAGTGAGTTGAAATCAAAGCTCAGATTATCCAGAATAAATTCCAGTTTGATACGGACACTCCTCAACAGCAGGTTAATGGCTGGAGTTTTGCACAGGATCAGGTAGGAAGAGTTAACAAGACATGGCTCTTCAAACTAAGTGGAAAAGGCAAAAAAACAAGTGTCAGTAATGGAACACCAATGCTTCTCCTGCAGCTTGGCAATACTTTCCACCCCAAACAATCTGGGGCCAGTCTGCATTCTTCTAATCTGGAGAAATGCCAGAAGAACCCTGCTTAACTGTAAAGGGGAAAAATCCAAGATCTGAGGAATTCCCCATGTTCCTATAAAGGAAAGCTTTCAGCTTTGCAGTGGGAATCAGCAGTGGGAATCAGCTCTGACATTCCCCTGGCAACAAATTCTGGACAGAGACCAGCTTTAGATTTCCCTGCTCTGAGAGAATAGGACCAAACACCTTCAATGCAAGGCTATTTTCCCATGAATGCTTCTGTGAAAGTGTTCCCATAGTTGGATATGTTTTATACATTTGATCAAAGTATTAGAGTATTTTTCTTTTCTGCCCTACAGCCATAAATCTTTCCTAAGAACATTGATAAAACCAGCTGTTATTGATGCATGTACATCAGGAACACATTTATGTACAGGAAGCTCCTCATCATTTGCACTAATAATGCAAATCTTTCTTGTACTTAGGCCGCCAAACCACCCTCTACCTCTGTAAACTCTGCTGCATGCTCTGTGACCTTGGGGCCACATCAATACCTCTGTAATGACCCATCTCAGCAGACTGGCAGCAGAAGAGCAGGAAATTATTGTGGTGCTGGTAATTTTACTGCCTGTTTTTGTATCTCAGAGTGAAAGAGATCCCAGGAACTACAGGGACAGACTGAAATATACAAAAGGAAAAATCTGAACCACAGACACACTGAGCCACACAAGCTCTCTGGCTGAGATGTAGATTTCTTTATCTCCACACTGCTGCCTTGCTATTTCTGTCCCACATCACAATCCTGCACAGGTCTAGGCAGAGGCAGACCCAGCCCATGGAAATGTTTGTGAAAGTGCTTAACCTCTCAGTCTGGCAGGGAACACTTCCATGGACCAAGACTGTTGGTACAATCCAAGCAGATAACACCAAGTGGTGGGAGGAAAAAAGCCCTAGGGACAGAAATTCCACCTCTTCAGAGGTGGAACATCAACCCTTGCACACCCACATCCCCCACTGAGTGCTGTGCTACCTGCTGGATGCTGCACAGAGAACCCTCAGGACACTCAGAGTCTGGGATGATCCTTCGCCATCGCCCCACTCCTCGGCGCCGGCGTTCAGATGGAGAAACTGTAACTCGGATTTTTGGTTTCTGTACAACATCCAAGTTGTATCCATGAACTCTGAGCACTCTCCCTCCACTGCAAGATAAAAGTAGCTGATCTGACTCACCTGCTATTCATTAGCTCAATTTTGTCCATGCTCCCATCCTTCTGTTTATGCTCATTCTTACAAGCCTGGCTTTACACCAAAGTGCCACTCAGAGAGATGCCATTGGTGCTGCAGCCCCAGCACACTGCCCAGGGGAAGGGACACTCATTCTTTCTACCTGAGGAAGCTCTTAGGTGGCTCTGCAAAAGTGATGTTGGGATCCAGAGTGTATCTAAAGAGAGATCCTTCTAATCGCCGCTCTTGCTCCCCGTATTTGATGGTTACTGGGAGTTCTGTGGACACATTGCTTGGACTTGTCTGGCATGCCAGTTGATCCTCTGTCATCTCAGAGAGGCTTGAAGAGACAACAAGAACAAGGGATTAACACAGCTACTGCAAAGACAGATTTTATAGCACTGTGCCTTTCTCTTTGCAAAAAGTCTTCAAACCTCTTCTGCTATTTTCCTAAATCTCATGCTGAAAGCAGTTGTGCCTTATCTGTGCAAGTAATAATTGCTGGGCAGCTGTCAGGAGCAGCACATGGACAAAAAGCAGGCACAGTCGCTGTCCAGACTGAAGGGACTGGACACATGCTACCAAGGCATGTGCACCTTCTCACCAGCAGTGGGGTGAGGCAGGTGTATGTGTCCCAGGGTGCAAGAGAACAAGCAGCTCTTGGGATCAGGCTGCAGGAACCAACTGCAGCTCCCCACCAGCAAAAGCAGACTGTCAGGATGGGTTACAGTTCTGTCAAGGGACAAGTAGAACAGAGGTGTGCAGCCCTGCTCACATCCAGGGAAGGTGGGCCAGAATCTAAGATGGTTGAGGTTGCTGCCATGACCCTCACGGGGAAGATCCCCTGGAACACAGAGGAAAGCAGAGCTCCAGCAGCTCCAGGCAGCATCACACCCTGGGAGGCTCTGAGAAGGACTCAGGGCAGTACACAGCTAGCACACTGGCAAGTTCTGATCTTACATTTGACAAGGGAGGTCTCCAAGCAGGACACTGATCTCATTAGGATGCCCAGTCAGCAGCTTCGAACCTAGAAGGGTAAGGCAGGTGCCTCCTGCTTTGGGACCCTGAGTTGGAACAATGGATTTCAGCTCTGGATTCTAGAAGAGGGAGACAAAAAAAGAGGGGGAAAAAAAAAAAAAAAGGAAGTGAGTAACAAGGACCTCAAAAGACAAGACAAGGAAAGAAAACAGCAAAATGTGTTCAGTGTCCTCCAGTGCTCTGTATATAGAAGCTACAGATCCAAACCACAGGCAGGCCTCAGCTATACTCCAGCAGCTACTTTACTGGGCAGAGGAGGGATCAATCACACCAGCAAGAACCACAAATCAAGAACCTTTCTACAGACTGCTAAAAGCATATATGGATGCTGCAAACAGCAGAACTGTGAGCCTCTCACACAAACCTGAAGATTAACAGTCCAAAGGGATTGTTCAGATTAGTAATTGGATTAATAACTCAGGTTAGGGAAAACAAGGTAGCAAATAAATTGCCTGTTTGCCTAGCAGATGAGGAGATTAACAGCAGGGAGCCCTAAGATTTTTTGTTGAGACCTGTGCTGTAACAAAAAACCCCTCAGTACCACTGAGGAGCTGCAGCAAAATTTAGAGAAACCAGGCAGAGTGACACAAGTAAGTCACTGCTGACAAACAAAAATCAAGATCTGTGAAGTAAGGAGGAGGGAGACTACAGGATAAAAAGCAAACATGTACACCATTGCTAGTCTCTAAATAGCATCCTGATGATAACCCAGAGAAGAGCAACAAACATAATCTAGTACATAAAATGGTTCTATCAAGCCAAAAATAGAAGAGCTTAAGACTTGTCAGAATCTCTTCCCCCTTCCCATGGGAGAGGGGGACATGCAACTAGATACATAGCTTGTGTATTGCACAGAAAGGAAAAAAATAAGCAGTTGTATTTAAAAGTTACTTAAGTATTATTTCACAGCTTCTGGGTTTAAGTTATCAAAAAGCTATCAGAAACATATTTAAAAATGATAGGAAACATTTCTCCATACAATGCACAGGAATTTTGGACTTACTGCCACCAGCTGCTGAAGAAGATAAAAGCATGTTCAAATACCAATTTGTATATTAAAAAAAGAAAAGTCAGAAGTCTTAGTAAGATGTTAATCCATCAACAAAAAAAAAAATCTTCAAACTGGAAACATAGAGGAAAAATCCAGAGTATCTTTAAGTATTTAACAGTTATCATTGTCAAAAAATGAAAAAAATCACTAGACAACAGGATCTTCAGTATTACCCAGTACAGCTGTTTTTATAATCTAAAAAGGAGTGAGGGAGGAACAAACCAAACAAAAAAATCCCAGTACACCACACAACACAAGCAGCAGAAAAATCAGATAAAAATACCAGCAGCAAGTGCCTGGTAGTCAGCAGCTAGTCCTGTAGTTCATACAATAAACAGTCATTTAGCAGAGACACTGGGAAAACAGGGGGAATATTATAGTTTTATTACCTGATAGGTGAAAACATGACCAGAAACTCCACGGCCTCCTCCAGGCACTTCCACCACTATATGCCCAAACCTCTCAGTCCAGCTCCCGCCAGTGACACACACAATGCTGCAGGACAATCCAAGAACAAAGTCACACCAGGGAAGAGCAGGGGAGCTGCACCCGTTGCAGCATGTCATAAAAACATCTAGCAACCACTTCTTCCAGTCCTATCTGATGCTCAGAATATGCAACCAAACATTGAGAAACACCTCTACAAAAGCTGGGTTAGGTGCAGCAGAAAAAAGCAGGGAGCAGTTCCAAACAGGCCCATCCTAAGATTAATATTTCTGGGACAGACAGGATGAATCCCACTGTGTCACAGATGCATAAAGAGTCCAAGAACTCTTCTATTTTCCAAAGCTGATCAAAAATCAGCTGCATCTGGAGGGATCTCAGGTCAGCAGTGGTCATCCACACGTTAGTGCTGTGTCTGATGCAGGAGAAGACTCAAGGTCTGGGTTTAGTTGTCACTGGTCTTTAGCCAGTGGCTTCTGCAACCAGCCAGATCACCTGATCTGCACCAGCCATTCCTCCCAGCCCTTTTTCCAGACGTAATTTGCCATGGGAGATGCTGACAAGATGAAAAGTCAAACTACTTAGAACAGAGCAGCAAGGAGTCCCATGTTACAGCATTGATTTGCTAACAGAAAAGCTAATCTGCAGGAGACTTCCCGGCCCTCCTGCATAGCAGGAGATTAAATTTGTCGGGGCCTTGCTCAGGAGCAGGTTCCAGGTTCACAGCTATATCCCCTCAACCGAAGAGGCTGAGGAATTTGAACTTAGGCAGTGCAGTCCAAGCCAAGACCCTGTGATGCCAGGTGATTTACAGATACAGAACACAGACAGTGCTAACCCCAGAAAGATTATGCTCTAATTCTAGGATGAAAACAGAAAGCAGATGGATACAGACAAACAAATTGCACAGACAGGACAACACTGCTCATCACAGCAGGCCATTCCCAGCAGGATCTTACCTGGCTCCTAGAGGGAAGGGTGCTACAACTACTACTACCATGGAATGGAAAAACATGTTTGTGATAGCTCTGATAAGAGGTTACTCACAATTGCTCTCCTCTTCTCCTGCTGGTTGTTTGGCTCCTGTCCCTCCCCTATCCAAAGCTCCCACCTACCTGCCCTGCCACAGGCCAACTACACAAATATCCCTTTCTCCTTGCTTCATAGTTATCATCCATTCATACCTCTTAACACCTAACTACTGCTTTATTATTTTGTTCTGCCCTTGTTGTGTCCTTTTGGTCAGACACACCAGCTGCACAATTCTCTGTCACTGACATAAGCCAAATTCAGCAGGATAGGTCTTTCTACTTCTCATCCTTCTCCTTGCCACTGCTTTTTACAAGCACTGTGTGACCTGTCAGGCATTCCTCACCACCAGAAGAGTGGCCCTGGGGCCACCAGGACTTCCTCATCTGTCCTGGGAAGAGGAGATCTTTTCTTTGAGTTTGTTCCTGGAGGGAAGTCTCGCTAGCAAGTGAAAACTGAAGTCTAGGGGTGTGCCTTCAACCACGTGTTCCCATCCTCACCCTATGTTAACATGGTCAGGCTATTTCCCTATCAGTGACACTTGCACAAGCCATGTCCTTTACTTTACTGAAATCTCCTGTGGCTGAGTGAGACACCCATGAAACTGCAGTGTTCTGAGCCCACAACTCCCTGACCTGATTGTGGGCTCTATCTGGGCAGCATGGCTGGAATACGGCATCACTGTTTGGCTGTCTCCTTGTACACAACCTTATCTCTCTAGGGTCACTGCCTGAGCAACTACTCTCACAGTGACCTTACTCAGGGCACTCCCTGGGAATGGGCAAGGCTCAACACTTACTACAGCAAAGGCAAAGACATCTCAGGCTGGGTCAGCAGCCAAGGGAAAAGCCAGCGCCTGCCTCCGGGAGGAGGTTTCACAGATACTCTACCTGCTAGAGATCTCATACTCTTGAGCATCTACGGCACAGGGAATTCCTGCAACAGTGACAGTTTCTGCAATGTCTTGATGTTTCTGCCCGAGGTTTGAGCCAGTGATGGTGATTCTAGTGCCACCTTCCACTGGTCCAGACAGGGGGTACACCTGCAAAGACATCCACGCATGTGTCAATGTCACAGTATCTCAGACCTCCACAGTCTGGTGACTGAACTACAGCACAGGGCCCTTCAGCTGCCCCGGAGCAAACTCTGCCTTCTCCGGCCACTGCTGTTGACTCCTTTTACTGGCTTGAACTAGTCCCAGGTGGCAGCCTCATCAGAAGAAAGGCCATAAGGAACACCACAGTTGGAGCCTTCTTTTCCGTACCTTGCTGTTGCCAGCAGTCCCCACCCAGAGGTGATAATCCACTTAGAAGGCAAATACTGCTCTGCTTTGCCTTCCCATCAACATGCTGACCACTGCACAGGGCACTTCTGCTGAAGAGTGGGAATGCACAAGCCAATACATGTTACTAGTATTGAAGCAGCAAGCACCATTCCCCCCTCAGCATCAGGACGACAATGAATTGCATGCTGCACAAATGTCAAAGCTCTGTCCCTGAGCAGCATCCAAGGTAAACTAAGACAAGATGCAGCACATGGATGTTGTGTGCCACTGAAGGGAGGACAAGCTGACAGCAAAAGGGACACATGGCTACAGACACTTGTCATGTGGCAGTTAGCAAGAAACATTTAAAATAAACAGACAAAAATTATTAATTCCAGTAACCTTTCATGCTTTTCCCACCGTTGCTGTGCTGTTCTCATTAGGTTTTACCCTCCTTTACCCCAGGGATTAGTTGGGCCAACCTGTCTCAGGGTCTGGCTCAGGACAGTTGGAGGATCCATCCTGTGGACCATTTCCCAGCTCTTGGATGATTCTGGTGTGCCAGTTTCAGCTGACATACAAACGAAGCATTCCCCACTGTCCTCTACCAGCAAACTGAAAGCCCAGCAACAACAGTCTAGAGTCCTCACAACACTGACGGACCCCAGTTGAACCTCCTCTTCAGAAGGTCAATAAATTAATGAGCTGCACTGTTTGCACTCTAGAGTTCACATCCCTTTGATTTCCACTGCAGAACAGTGCCCTCCTTGCCCTGTGTTCAGTACACCAGTGAGCAAATTACTCACAGAGTGAATGAGAGGTGCTGGACACAGGTCTTCAATTTCTTCTTTGCAAGAGCCCCTGAAGATACAGCTGGGGTTATCACCTCCACACCACACACAGTTGTACTTTGAGTCAGCTGTTTGGCAGCGGCTACAATCAGTGTGTCCCACAGAGCAGTTGTAAAAAGTCACTGCAAAGGAGAAAAATTCAGAGGTATCTGCAAACATCCCCACAGGGCACAACATAACCCAGCAAGCTGGTGTCTTTTACAGACCCCACTCCTCCTGCCCCTGTGACAAACGACAAAAGTGAAGCTCTGTTTTCCTTAGTTTTCTTGTGATAGGACTACTTCAGGTACAAATAAACCTCACTTGAGGATTTCTCAATTCCCTTCCACCTCATCTGCCGTGTTTTTACTGGGAAGGCATTGCACTCCTACCATGAAGATCTGCAGCACTGTCCACTCGAAGGTGTCGTCGTCTCTGTACAAACACCACAGCATTGAATTCGAGTTGAGGTGCTGCGTAACTGTACTGCAAAGACAAAGATCATCAAGAAGACTTAACAGAGGCAAAAACAAACCAGCTGAATAGGTAAGAAGCACCAGCATCCATACTGAATAGTGCACAGCACATAGAGCCTACATGGAGTTTCCATGCACACAGACAAGGCAGTGTTAGTTGGGGCAGTGGCAGCGCAGGCTTCTCCTCACTGGTTCACCATCACAATTCTGTTCTAGAAAGAGTAGCAGGTTTTGGTTCACTAAGATGAACACTGAAAACCAGGTCTGTGCTCACAACAATACTTATCTAAATTCCTAACTGCATTCCTAAGTGGCCAATTCCTATCTACAAGCCACCTGCTCAGAAAGCTGCTCAAGCTGGCATTTATGTAATTTCAGTACAGCTGACAGTGTAGGATCACAATTGGTTTGCAGGGCTCATGTGCACAAGAGCCTGTGCTGTTCTTCTCCCTTAACTATATGAGTTTGTCAACTAAAAATAACATCTCTGCTTGCAAATCTTGCCTTAAGTAAAATTCACACAGCATCCAGAAATATGTATGTCTGTTTTAATTTTCCCTGATAATTTTAAATTCATGGGCTTGCTTCTATCGCCAAGGACAAAAACAGTACTAGCAGCATTTTTCTTCTCACAAAAGAACAATCATCATGGAGGTTTGACAGGAGTCATGATGCTGATAATGACAAACAACAGTGCCTCAAGCTAAAGCAGGAGTGGCACCGTGCTGGCCAGCTCAGAAACAGCACCATCCCCTGCTACAGCCAGTGCAGCAACAGGTCATGTGGCTCAGATTGCATAGTCTTCCTGAGGTTGAAGGTACCAGTACTGGCAGATAGCAGCATCACAGCTCAGGGCCCCAGAGTACTAAATATTCTACAAGTACTTGTGCAAAATATGCTCTTTTCTCCAGAGCTTGCCTTCCATCCTACTCATTTGGTGAGCAAAACCAGCACCCGTGTGAACTCTGAAATGGCACAGTAATCCCAGCACTCACCTGGTTCATCTGGCAAGTGATATAACAGAGGGACTTGTTTGTTTCTTCTCCTTCCACATAAGCTTCCATCACCACTGTCCTCCCCTCCAAATTCAAAACACACTCATAGTCCCACTGCTGGTCCTGCAGGAGGAGACACATGGCACCACTTCTCAGTGACACAGAACTTCAGGCTGCACAGGTGTCCTCCTGCCTCTCCAGCTCAGCACCTTTCCCCAGCCACCAAGCCAGCAGTATGCTCCTGTCATTCCACTTGTTATGCCAACTCTGTGCTATATTCAAAGGCTCTCTATGCTGTGACTGCCTCCACGTATGAAAGGCAAACCAACACGAAACACCTAGAAGGGAGTGTGTGTGTCATTGTGCTGAGAACTGATTCCTTGTAGAGAAGTCTCCATGGCATGGCAAGAGAGACTCCTCTCCCTAAGTAAACTGAAGAAAGATTATTTTAACTGACTGAAAGTCCCAGGTTTTGTCTCTTTACATTGTCAGTGGGAAAGAAAAGAGGGTGTGGAGGGGGAAGAGAAGTGTTCTGAAGGTTTATTATGATTTTTTTTCTTATAATTTCTCTTTTAATTCTGTTAATAAAGTTTTATTTATACTCTTTAAAGTTCTGAGCCTGTTTTTCCCTCCTCCTCCTGGTACATATCTCACAGCAGAAAATGAATAAACAATTTCTAGTAGGTGCATGAGCATTTAGCCAGAATTACATCCACTACATTAATTGGTGCGTTGAAACTCAAATTGGCGAACCAAAACCACTACATTTAAATAGTGTTTCTGCCCAGTTTCGAACTAAAACCACCACAGCATGCCAGAAAGGAAAGGGAACAGAGGACTTGTCTTTAGCTTGTGGAGACACAAACAAACAGGATGGATTCAGCAGAAAGTTATTCCAAGAACTACCATCTGCAGTGCAGCACAGGTGCAATTTAATCCAAATACATGCAGATCATCTGCAGCAGGTTGGTGTACACCTGTACTCTCCCATTCTCTGGGTGACCTACACACCAATACCTCCAGCTGCGGAATTCCTTATGCACAGAAATAGGTTATTGCTCTAGGAGAAATCTAGGCAGAGTCACACCTGTATCTTATATTTTTAGCAGTCCAGTGGCCAGGGTGTCCAAACAGTGCCCTGCATTAACGCAATTTATTGATGGTGATGGCATTGAGCTGACTACCTGATAGAGGTGGAAGTTCTTTCCCAGCAGGGTTATCTTCCTCGCCACATTGACTGGAAACAGTGAAGATCCCTGGATTCCCTGCACACAGGGACATGCATTTGGACCCCAGCTAGGCTCTTCACTCTGAAAAAAACCCACAGGACATAACACCTCCTGTGTGCTGAAATACTAGATTGGCAATCTGTTAAGAAAACTTCAAAGAGTTAAGGCCTTAGACTATGAATTACAAAAGGCCAGTAACTTACCTCCTCCCAAAACTCAGGGGCATCATACTGATAATCGAGGTCAGGGTGAAGGATCCTGGGAAAGTCAGGGACATCCCTCTCTGAAGAATCGCCATCACCCGACAGAAGAGTAGAAGCAGAGAAAAGAGATGTGTCATTCTCAGCCTGCAGTAAATCCATCCAGTCCTCTGTGTCCTGGAGCTCTGTGCCTTCCTCCAGCAGCCACTGCGGGGGAGCTGATGTTGGGAGCTCTGAAACAGAGAGCTCAGTTCCTGGCAATCCAGGAGCATCGTCAGAGACAACAGGGCTCCCTGGCACCTGGCTGGGGGTCTGGGGAGATAAGATGGCAGGTGTCAGTGCCTCTGTGGTAGGAAAAGGACTTGGAGGCCACTTGAAGCTGGTGACATGAGGGGAAGGTGTTACGGCTGCCACTGCAGAGGTGTGCAGAGGGCTACCCGCGAGGGTGGTGGGTGGGTCTGTGTGCCAGGCCTCTTGGGCTGTAGCTGGCCCTTCAGTGGGCAAGGCTATGTGATCCACGTTTTTAGATGGGCTGGAGAGGACAGATGCAGCAGGAGTTGTCTCTGGCACAGTGACAGCAGGTTTGTCTGCTGGCGGTGGCAGTGGGGATTCCGTGGCAGCCTGGAGAGAGGCGGCTGCGGTGGAGAGGCTCAGGTAGGTGTAGCTGGGGGTGCGCGCGGGCTCCGTCGTCACATCCGAGGCTGCCGAGGGCGTGACGTGGATGGGCTCCGTGTGGGGCACAGTGCTCGGGCCCACATGCACAGGGGTGGTGACAGGTTTTGTGGCCATGGTGGGGGCTGTGGTAGAGGACTTGGTGAGGGGAGCAGCTGAAGAGGGATACACACTCGAGGCTGGGATCTGGGCCTAGAAAGAAACAACACGGTGGGATGAGAAGAGGGAAAGAAATGAAACAGAATAAAACCCAAGCAGAAAAACACTCCTTATGACTTCCCACAGACAAGAGGCTGCTTCACCCTCTGGATTTTAACAAGAGCTACATCTTTTGTAATAGGGTTGGGTAATGTTCACAGTGAAGATCCAGCAACACTCCCCCTTCCCACAGATGCCTGCACTGGCCTCCTCTCAGAGAGAAGTCTGCTAGTCCTCATCCTCCACTAAAGTACAAGGCCACCTGTGGCAGCCACAAACTGGGAACCTGTTCCACCTCCCTGTTGCAGCCTCCCTGCCAGCTTGCTCTTGTCCTTCCACTTTGACAACGCTGGCTGCATAGTCCCAGGACAAGGGTGACCTGCTTCATCTGATGGCACTTCCCCAGAAACCTGTGGTATCAGGGATGCAGACTCTTGTGTCACTCCAAGGGGAGCTCCTCTTTGCTCCAACAGCTCACTTCCTTGCTTGATGTGACTGACAGCTGCTATTTTACCTGAGAAGAGATCTGACTCACTGAGGCTGTGAGAGCACACAGGACTAGGACTGAGCAGGAGACGCACCCTTTCATTGTAGATAATGGTTCCTTCCTCACAGGCTGCTTTGTGGGTGCAGAGGTGCTGCTGGATGCACCAGTTACATCCCCAGAGACTGCTCACACACTTCTGGCACCTGGAAGAACAACAGAAAAGCAGCTGCTAAGACAGGACAAACCAGAAAGGAACAGCCACCCTCCCTAAAACTACTGAAGAGAAAAAGCAGATGCTCACGGTGCCGATTTCCAGAGCAGGGCCACTGCAGCACAGTCATAGAAAGAGAAGTCCACAGAAGCAATGAAGATGTCATGGAAACGCACTACAAGCTTTATGGTGACATGATCTGAAAATGAAAATAAAAATTTCTTAGAAATGGAGCTACAAGCTTGCCATACTGTTAGGAGACACAGCGTGCTTTAGGATAGACACTGTCAAACACTGAGACAGATTCCCTTCCATGCTTTTAGCACCTCAATCACTGGATTATCCTATGGACACTAAAAACAGGTTGGACAAGTTCATCAGGAGTGTTTTGTGACAGCTCTTGCCAACCCATGGGAAAGAAGCCTAGTCTGAAGATCTGTCCATCTTTATCTCTGTAATTCCACTGCCATCTCAGTATTACAGGAAGAAGTAACATTGAGGCTCAAAGTTGATTGTCTTCTTTTGTCATCCAAAGGAAAATGAAACCCTTAGAATTGATGTGCCCTTCACAGACTGCCTTCACCTTGAGAGCTTTGTTCTATGACCAGACTAAGAAGTGAGTCAGGGAAGAGGTTTATAAGATTTGTAATCTCACTTGCAATGACAGAAGGCTTATCTTCTTCAAAATCCAAGTCTCACATCATTTACAAGCCTCAGGACAGCCCTGCTCTCTGTGGGAAGAGACTGTCACTGTTTTCTGTAGACCAAATAGCTGCAGAGATGGTCAAAACTTACTGCAGCTGATAGCATCAACTGGAAGGAGATATTTTGCATATGACAGTACTAAATCAGCTAATTAATCTTGTCCCAGACAAATGTCTCCAACCTTAGAGCTGGTTATTAGTTCTCCAAATAATGGCAACATACTGCATTCTCTGCTCAACCCCAGGAGCTGCTTCTCTAAGGCAGTTTGCAATAAAAGTAAGTAACCAGAACCGTGTGCACTGCTCCTCTCAGAATGAGATTTTAGAGCTCCTCTTGCAAGCAATCTCTAGTCAGAACAAAACAATCAACATGTGAAGAACCAGTCAGGTCTAAGCTGGGTTCCTCCTGATAGGATAGAAGGGAAGGAGTAAGCTAATAAAACAATGATGAGGGGTGTTTTGAAACCTAGGATGTGCAGAAAATAAGGGTATATCCTATGCAGCTGGAGGCTGGAGTCACTGCAATACTGCCAATGCCCATCACTGTCATAGAGTTGATTGCATTTGGCAGTGGTGGAAGGGCTAACACCTCCCAGGATTTCAGGGTTATGACACCATATTTATAAATATTCCTTCCTCCAGAAAGGCCATTATTTCCCATGACTGCCAATAAATGCTGTTTGACAGTACAGAAGATGAGGTCGAGCACTTGCAGATTGAGAGCAAGAGTTTGTACTACTAACTTGGAGCTCAACATCTACACATGATGGATGAGCTGGTATGCAACCTTTAAAATAAAGCTGGAAAATGGCAAATATTTTAGTGAACTGGGGAAGTATTATAAGTAGGAATAGGAAAGCATTGGTATCTGAGGCCCTAATGAGATCTCATTTAGAAAACAATGTATGAATCTGGTTACCAGCTCCAAATTAATCTCACACTCAGCAGAGTACAGACGCCACACAGAGAAGGAATAACAGTACAGTGAAGGGGATAGGAAGTCTGAGGAACAAGAGAACATGAAGAAGAAGCTGTCACAGTTAAACAGCAAAAATCTGTGCTAAGAACACGTGGCCATAGTTCATTGAGTGGGAGAAGCACTATGGAAGCAAAAAGACAACACAAATAGATCAAACAGACAGAAACCATTCACAAGCAAGTTTATGCTACAGGAGCCACTTGATAAGTCTCAGACACAATATGAAAGTACTGTAGGTAAGGCATCTTGGAATAAAAGCAAGACTGACTTACAAAGGAGTTGATAAGAATATCTGAAGCCTGGAATAATGAGAACTAGACTGTGGCTTTATCTACATGATTTTTCACAACTGTGCTTAAATTCAGGCCCATACAACTAAATAGAGAAGCAAATCCTGTCCCCTCTGCTTGCAGTGGCAATGCTGAAGCCCTCTTCCCTCTTTGCCTGACCACCCTGAATGAAGACCTGGTGGATTTGTGCCAGACTAAAGCAGTGTGAAAGCCAGACGTTAAAATACTGCAAATAATATTGAAAATGAAGGAGTTTGAGATTGAATGAGTGTATTAGCTGAGTTCTGGTGTTATGCTATATCCATGGAGATTGCTCCATACCTATTAGCTGCATACTTGCACAGAAAATTTTGTTCAGCCATTTAGGTGAATGGTGTAGAATGTGTCCCAATGGACATCTGCCTTTTACTTCAGATGAACAAGCTCTTTGAAGAGATCAGCTCATCAGAGTTCATACTGACAGGCTGAGTAAAGTCCAATGCAAAGAAAACAAATCGAGAACTTTACAGGTTTTTCAGAGCGGCCAATCAGCAATACTCAGCCAGCTATTGTTCACAGGCTGACTGTATTTTCTGAGGATATGCTGCATTGCAGATTTATTTCTATCTTTAAGGACCTTGGGTCTCTTCTTGCCTTTCCTTACATGTACTTCCATCTCCCACTACATGGATTTTGAGAAGGTTGCATTTTGTTTGGTTTTAATAATAAAGCTAAATTTATGAGAGTTTTCTCTCCAGATTTATGAAAAAGCTGCCAAACCAGCCACCTCTCTAGACTGCATTTTAGATCACATTCAGATTTGCATACAACCCTTCAAACAGGATCTCCTTTCCAACCATCAGATTTTGGCATTGGAATTTGGCAACAGCCCAAAATAGCACAGGATATGTGTGACACAAGTAGAAAGCAAACAGATACTATGAGGAATGAAATGAACACCTGCTGACAGTCCACATACATTCATGGCTGTTAATCCTGGCAATACGATGACCTACAACATACTTTCTCCCAACAATGTTATCAGAGCTATCATGCTCCATTTAAAGCATTTCACTAACCTGTTCCTGTTGGCAAAGCTGGTGCTTGGCTGGGATCTGGAGAAGGACACATGATTCCTGACTCTGTCAGAACCGCTGGGCTTTCGTAATCTTCAAAATAACATGAGTAAAATTCCTCCTCGTGCAGAGAGGGTAAGTCCGAGATGGCCAAGAATATCTGTCAGTTGAATAATATCCACTAAATAATTTGTCTTCACTTAATAAGATTTTTTGGTTCTGTTTTTTCAAAGGAAGAATCCCATAAAGTAGTTATCTACAAAAACACTCATTTTCCCATAATGTCTCCTAGGACTGACTGTTCCATTCATCATCTCTTGCCATTCCCAAACTGAACTTGGCATCCCTCCAGCAACTGACAACTTCCCCCATTGCTCAAGTCTCTAGCAAAAGACAGGTTCTTGCCACAATGACAGACTTCAAATCACTCCAGCACCTTCTTAGCTTTTCTGCCAGCTATCACATGACAGGAGCTGTAATTTTGGGCCACTCTTTTCAGGCCTTCCTGACAGCAAGTGACAGAAACACTGAAAGCACAGACACAGGCACCTTATAGATACTTAAACAAGGAAGATCCCCATCCAAGCAGGATACATACTCCAGAATACCCAGTAACTCTTAGCAGGCAAGGACATTTAGTTTTAGGGAAAACAAAGAAACAGCTGAACAATTGAATTAATAGCTTGGCTGTACCAGGAGATAAGTCCCTCATGTGAGGCAGACAATGTGCCTCAAGGTTCAGTGTTTCAGCACCCCAGTGAAAGCAACAGAAAGACTTGTGAGTCCTCAGTTTGCACAGGACTTTCTATAAGCTTGAGCATCATCAGAAGATCACCACCACTCACATTTCTCTTTTCCTCTCTGCTGATATTGGCTGGAGTTAGTGACTGGACAGACAGACACTTCTGTGTAGAGTTAAAGCTCCAGAGCCACTGCTCACTCAACCTGGACCGAAAGCACTCAGAGCGACGGCTGCACCTGCAGGGAAACAGCAAGAAGCCCTGTGAAAGACCTGAGCAGCAGTTTGTGTTTGGCTTCCAAGCAGACACTGGCTGTCTCAAGCCTTGCTAGAGGCTTGGGGAAGCTGCTACACAAACCACTGAAGTCCCAGCCTCCCACCACCTTTAATAATAGGATGAACTGTTGAGAAATTATAGACGGGTAGGCACTTCTTGGGTTTCAGGGGTTATGAATAAGTTCCTGTGACTTTCTACAGGGAAGCAGAGTCAGCAGGCAGACACAGACACTGGAATAAACCACGTCTCATTAATCAACATCAGTAGGGGAGCAAGAAGTGAAAGAGGGCTAAATAAGACACCAGAAGAAGAGATAAGATAGTTTCTCTAAACTTGCAATGTGGTACTTTGAGCTGAAGTCAGACTAAAACAGGCTGAAATAGAATGAACAGAAGAATCATGAGTGGTGCCGAAGACCCAAAAAGCAATAGAAAGATGCCCCTCTGTGCAACTGCTATTGCTGCTGACAGTGTCTTAGGAAAGCAGGAGGAGGAATGATAAGTTAGAGCAAATATACCATAAAGGAACTAAAAATAAACTAAATCCAGACACAGATATAAGGAAGAGAGTAAGCAGAGGCAATCCCTAAGCACTCTCCCTCCAAAATCCTTACAGGTGAACAGGGATCTATCTTACCTTCCCTGAAGAACACACCAGCCACAGTAGGGATCTTTCAGTGCCAGACAGGACTCACAGTCCAAGTACAGGGAACATTCCATTATGGGAACCTTTACCACCTGTCAGAGAAAGAAATGAAATGTGGAAAACACAGTATACACAACACAGCTCTCAGGTCATTGGCTTCTTATGCCTAACTAGCAAGCCCCATCATCTGCAGGCTCATCAACTTCTTGATCCTCAATTTATCCTCCCATAAAGACAAAGAAAAAAGGAACAAGTTTCCAGAGCCCATCTGAATGGCCATTTCACATATTGGTGAAGGACACTGAAACATCAGGCTGTAGAGAGGCACTGAGAAAAGCAAACTGTATTGCTATTCATTGGTTATTCTGCAAGACATTTTGCAAGGAGAAAATTTTATTTAGCCATAACACTGCATTTTAACAAAGTAAATTACAGAATAACTGATTGAATATCATCCATTCTTTTTCTTTTCTGGACTCTGCATGTGAGATCATCTCTCCAGACACACAGGTGACTGAAGCTGGAGACAGTAGCTACAGCTGAGGCCTCTGAATCCATCTGCACTTTTGCCCAGCTCTACCTGGCAGTGCTATCATTTTGACTGAAAGTAGACACTGAAGCTTTGATCAATGCGGAACAAAAACTTTCTGCCATCTTGAGGTAGATTTTAATTGCAAAATTCTGCTTTAACTTACCATCCTTGCTGATTTCAGCCTCTTGCCCTCTTTAATCCACTACTACACTTCAGCTACTACTGTCAGTTACTCTAAAATACCAACTTCTAATCCCAGACCTATTACTTTTGCTAAGTACATGATATAATTACTGTTAAGGATATATTTCAGATTTCCCTAATCTTCTTCCTCTCACAGATCTCAACTCCTGCTTTGAAGTGTTACAAATTTTACAAGGATCTCAAAGTACACTGGGGGAATGAAGGGAAGCAGTGGCTCTCATTTTTTGTTTGTTCTTTCCTTCAGAGTAACTCAAGGACTGCTTTTTCTTTGGCAGGAGGATCCTTTTCTTTCCAGCTCAAGGAGCTGATACAAGTGGTGGTATAAATCCTCTCAAATAAAGTCTCCAGAGCTGGATTTCCTACTCAGCAGACACCAATATCCCAATAGCCTGAGACACTGCAATGCCTCTTCTCCTCCAACTGCCTCTAGGCACATACAGAATTACAGAAAGCAGGGGTAAAGAGAAAGGTGCCTCACATGGGTCCTTCCACAACTTGATTTCATCTACAAGACTTATATCCCTGGTCAGAGAACATCTCTGCTATCTGAAGACATTTCCCACACATTACTGCTTTTTGTACACTACAGAAGAACAGCTTGATATTTTAACTGGTTAAATCCAGAAGTGCTACGCTTTAATTACATAAAATCTCTCTTTTCTCTTTTTAATCTCCTGCAAAACCAAGATGGTTCACACGTGAACCCAGAGGCTTTCTTCTGCTCAAGTGGAGATGCAAACTGTTGTCCAGATAGCTCCTGCTCAACACAGCAGAACCCAGGAATTGGTGGTCCCTTGTATTCATGCCACCAGAGCAGCTTTTTACAGCCTGCAGTTCACATTCCTCCATCACTGCTGATACTGCCTGACAGACTTCAGAAAATGCACACACAATGGATTAGGGTAATAAGGCTTTCTCCATGCTTCCTCCAGCTTTTGGGGAAGGCCAGTCCCCATTCCTGTAAGAAGACTGGCAGGCAGCTGCTGCCCAGCACAGGCTTAGCCAGGTAGTTTCCCTGCCTCCCCAGCTCCTGTCGGCAGTTTATCTGGACATCTAGTGCTTTCAACTCCTCTGTGGAAGGGATTGTATTGCTCTTACCATTGACTGGGTCATGACAAAGAGGTGCTCCTGCAACTGGTCGAACAGCAGGTCTCCACTCACCATGCTGTTCACCTGGATAGATACTGAAGCATAGGTGTGTGCCTCTCCCTGGGCTCCCAAGTACACCTGCAAGAGAGTCGCAGCTGTGAGCAGGCAAAGCACCACCACAGGAGCTGGGGGCACCCGTTCTACAACAGGAACAAGCTGGAAGCACTGCTGTGTGCAAGGATTTTAACCTCCCACCAGAACCTCTGTTCAATGACTCCAGCCACATGAAGCACATGCCCAGAAATACCTGTGCAAACCACAAAGGATGCACCAACCCTGCTGCTGGCTCAGTGCAGATGTAACTAAAGGCGATGTGACCACGTCTGGGGCATTCACATTTTCCACAGGCAGTAGAGGGTGAGCAGAGATCTTCTGATAACAATGATCTTTAGTAGGAACCCAACTTCCCAAGAAAGAGAAAAACTGCCTTTTTCCCCTTATACCTGAGCATCCCTGGTTAGTTTTATCCCTTTTGCTGCATACAGATCATACCTTGTGCAGCCTTCCTCTGCTGTCTCCCAGAAAAGCAATGGTGTGGCCATCTTCCACATTCACTGCCACAGCTGTCAGACGGGCCTCAGTTTTCTCCAGGAGCGGGGCTGCTTCCAAGGGCACCCGGCTGGCCATAGGGCTGGGAGTGTGGTCAGAGCCACAGGGGTAGGCATACAGGGTGTCCTTTTTGGAGGAGTGAAAAGAACAGGGAAATCAGTACCAAAAAAATGGGTACAAATAACATTAGCACATTTAACACTTCCCACTATCCCCTTCTACCCAAATTCCTCAGCAGTGAATTCAGTTTTAACACCTCTAACCTTTTTTACTGAGGGCAAAAACACCCATATTTTAATAATTAGTTTAGGTATGTTGGCTGTCTGTACCCTCACAGAATCCTGCAGATATTTCAGCCAGTTCATTCAGCATCAGTAATGAAATGCATTGAAACTCAAGTTCTCCAAAAAACATTGCTATTATACATTGCCACGATACTGCTTTGGGGAAGATTTATTGTGTTTTCCTGAACAAAGGAAAAGAGAATTTCTGTTTCCAGTGCAAAGCCATCTTGTGACAAGTTTCACCTCAAGTAATTTGAATGGTTTTGTGGTAACACCTACAAGTTAAATTCTAAGCCTGAAGTAGAATCAGGACATACATAAACACAGGGTGGGACACAACCTGCTCCAAAAAGCTTACTAACTGCACTTAGGAATCAAAGAGCACATACAAGAGACATCATTGCACACTGCTTCTAAGTCTTGAGAGAGTTCTGAACATTAACTCCACTGCTCTGTGCAGAAACAGTCATTCTTCTGTTCCAGTTAGTTCCCTCCCAGTCCACTAAACCTTCACTTACTGCATTCTCTGAAGAGGGACAATAAAAGCTGCCAACTTATTTACTATTTGTTATGTGCAGAGAAAAGATATCCTGTTATGATTCATCTTTTTCCTAAGTAACAAATGGTTTTGTCTAGGATAGTTCCTGTGTTGCTTTATATCTTTCTTGGTGCCTTGTTCCATGTTAATTTCAATTTTATAGTATCCTTTGGAGACTGAATACAGGATTGTTCACCCAACAATTAATATCTAAAATATCATTTTTTAATTTATCAGTGGCTTGTCTTCAAACAATGTGGCTTGTATAAATTCAAGATTTTCATCATCAAATCCCTTATGGATAAGGTTTTCACTCTCCTCTCCAGCCCCTTACTAATTACTCTGACAAAGCTGAGCACAGACCAGCGTGCAGGCCATACTGACTCCAGCTCTCTCTCTTGCCTCAGGCAACATGGTTCAATTTAGACTCCTTGTGAGCAGGGTTATGTATTCCTTCTGTCTGATGTTTGCATTTGGCAGCTCAGGCTACGCGGTACCAACCGGCACCAGGCAATGGAGCTGCCCCTGTCAGAGATCCATGATAACAGCACATCATGGCATTCCTGAGGCGTCTGCTTATCTCCACTCACTGACCCTGTGGAAAAACTGGCCCTTTCTCCTCTCTCCTCCCATTTCTCTCTTTTTTTTTTTCTTTTTTCTGGTGTGTGTGTGTTTGTGTTGTTGTTGGCTTTGTTTGTTTTTTAAATACTTGACTGCTTCCTGGAGAAAATAGAAGCAATTGGCAGCTTTTGGTAAGGTCTATGGAAATCCCACAGTAAAACAGATTTAACCAGTTCAGCTCTGTTTCCTTCTCAAATGCTTTATCTTAGCGGAGAAGCAAGGCTTGACACAGCAGTTCCATTAACAAACCATGCCAGTCAGACTAGCACTGCTTTCAGTCCATTGCTTTATTGTTTTCCTTTCAAATTCTAATTCAGTATTTTTTCTGCACACTTGGTGTAAGGTTCTGACAGTCTGAGGAGGTTATAGCTTTTAAAGATTGCTAGTTTTTACCATCCTCTAAATTATCATTCATTTTTAGTGGCATACATTTTTCTTACCACCTGTCATTTGATTTTTAAGCTTCTTCCAATCATCTTCTTGTAACTTAAAGATTTCTACTTCTCCAGCTATCCAATTCCTATAAGATTTATGAGGAAGCAGGCCACTGCCAAAACTCCATGCTCCAAAGCATTAAGTGCTTATTCTGAATGGGATTCTAGATATTCTTTGCAATCTTTGTACAGCTTCTGGAGCCTAATGACCTCACTACTGGCTGATTTTTCAAAGACTGCTTAAATAAAGTCCACATACAAGTCAGAAACATTTGTAAGCCAGTTGTGCTCAGCACTGCTGTTGCCTATTTGTGATGGCAAGGGCAAGTCACTTCACACACAACATTTATCTACCATAAACTACTGTGACCCGTGCAAGCTCCCCTAGCACTGGCACAGCCCAGCCGTGGCCTCATAGGGGCTGTCTGTATAAAATACTTTTATAAATTTACATAGAAGCTGTCTGAATTGCTTGCAATGAATAACATCTTGGCAATGTTGCAGAAAATGCACTTCAGGGATCATCCAGCGTCTTAATGAAATGCAGCAGCTGCTGCTGTGAATTCTGCTGTGTGTATCCTATCTGCGCAGGTAGGAAACAATAGGACAAGCTCTATCTATGCATGAAGAGGACTAAAAACAAAAGGACAAGGTATATGCCTTGAAAACTACACCCACAGAATACGTGCAGCCTTCCCAAGCCTTGTAGAAACGTGTCCCACACTTCCAACTCATCAAGTCACTAAACAGCATCTACATAGCCTTCTGCATCTCATAACTAACAAATCTTCAGCAAACTGAACAAATGAACTGCAACTGAAATACTTATAAAAACAATCTGGGTGGGTTTTTTTCCCCAGTTGAAGAGATTGTATTGAACTGTAAAACTCAATTTTAGCCTCCCTTCTTGGGCTGGAACCCAGAGGAAGCACTAACTAAGGAAAAGGGCATACCTTATGCACTAGTTGGTTTGGAGGCAGAAAAATGTGAAATTAATTAGCATTATCCTTACATCCAGCACAAGCTGCCACCATTGAAAACAAGTTAAAACTGTTCCTGTATAAAATGTCCATTGACAACCACTTCCACTCAGCTCTGACTGGAGCAGGCTGTAGTTGGCACAGACCTTTACATGATGTTAGATACAATTTGAACGACAGCCGCTACCGTGTGCTGAATGGTGAAGGATCAGGTTTGTTAGGACATTTACATATCACTGGACACACTTGTTAACAAGACACCACACTATGGTTGGCCCACCACAAGCCAAACCATCCAGCTGGGACCCTGGGATCATGCACCAGGAATCACAGAGACTGTCTTTTTCTCCCACCTTGTGCATTCACTTCTCCATTGGACCAAATGGCATAAGGGTACTCTACATCATTTTGAATGAAGGATTTTTCTCATCTGCTCATACCCGTTCGACATTCAACTCCCTTAAGGTCTCCTAAAAATCACTTATGACAAGTCCTTCCATGTTGCCTTTCAAAGGACTCATGGGGCACGCCTAAGAAATACAGTGAAAGCAGGACATCGAGCTGGGCAGTCTCCTTCCCAACTCCTACATCTTCCTCCTACCCTTACACCCATCCTCCTCCACGTCTTCTCTTTACCCTTCCCTTGTCCCACAAGTACTCTATGGTCAGCTTTAGCTACTGAAAGGAAAACCATAATTTTAAGACTGGTTTTGAACCACACACCCAAACCCCAGAAACTTCTAAAGCTCTGTGGTACCACTTTGCTCTAAAGAGCACCAGGCTGGGAAGAGGCAATTCTTTGGACAGCCTGTTCTGTAGAGGGAAGACACAAGATAACATACTGCTCTGCTAAGGGCCTGAAATACCCTTGGTGCAAGCAGGCTGCTCATAGTCACAGAGCCTCATGCCAGGACACTGCTGCTGCCCTGTGTTTGTATCACTGTCTCTCATTTCGCAGCCAGTGTGGCTGCCCGATGGTGAGAATTCAGGGTCACAGACACTTTAGGGTCACATTTTTATCCTGCAACATCCCATCATGTTTTTGTCACTGAACTTCAAGGATTATCACCTCTTACAGCTCTGGAGAAAAAGAGCCAGCTTAGGAGAAGGTCCTTCTTGTGCCCAAAATTCTGCAGGACTAAAACAGTCTACAAGAAACTGTGATTTTAACAAAAGTAAGGTTGGAAGGGACCTCTGTAGATCACCTAGTCCAACCCCTCTGCCAAAGCAGGGTCACTTAAAACTTGTTACACAGGAAGGTATCCAGGAGGATTTTGAATGTCTTTGTTGACACTTGGTTTTGCTAATGTTTCTTTTTGTTCCTGAGTGCCCTTGGAGGAAACTGTTGTGAGGTGCACTTCACCATAAGTAACAGGGATCCAGCATACCCCTTAAATTCCCTTCCCAACACACAGGAGCACGTACACATGCTCCTCTCCTTCCCTGTAGTGCAGACCAGGAGATGACACAGATATAAAGATCGACTTGAACAGCAGCTTCCGGTGCTCTTGCCTGGTATTGCCACAAGACAGGCCTCAGGGCCAGGTCACACCAGATGCTCTTCCCACTGCCACATACAGTTCCTCTCCCTCTGCAAGGAATACTGCCCACGTGGGACACGAGAGACTGTGCCCAAAGGCTTTTAACCCAGATTTCAACATCCATCTGTGTAAACAAGATAACTTCAGGAACACAGAGCAACACAAGAACACACTGCAGACTGCTCAAAAGTGCAAAGCCACTTACCGCTGGCAGCTGGACACAATTGGAACTGACATCATATTCAATATATGCCACTTCTGTCCCTTCTTCTGACTTCCCATCTCTCATGTAGCAAACATCCCTAGTCCAGTTGGTCAGGCGATCCACCTCCTCCATTGCGTAGACACAGAGCGCAGACTCCTCGCTCAGTTTCCCAGAAGAAGCCTGCCAGGCAGAGAAAGCTGCGAACAGCACTTCCCCCTCCGTGTCCAGCTGCCCCTGGGCCAGCTCCTTTCCTGGCCAGGTGACATAGGCTGCTTGCAGGAGGCTGTATGTATTTGCTTTGCTCTGGCAGAGCAGAGGTAACTCCACATATGAGTAATAGTGGGAGTCATCCAGGCAAATGCGTGAGATGTAGGTCTTGTACTCACGCGACTGGGATTTGAGGTCACGCCGATAGAAGAGGAAATAGACACTGGAGCGGTAAGTGAAGGATTTAATGAAATGGTGGTTGTACTCTGACAGCCGGCCCACAGCCAGTTTTGCTGTTTCTTCATAGGAAAAAATGGAGTGAGAGTCTGTTGCTTGAACATCCCCCCCATGAGCCCTGAGATTCCGGGTCGTGATGGGAGGAATCCCTCCTCCCACTCCTCGGCTAGTGTACCCTCGTCCCACAAACAGCAAGGGCACCTCATCCTTTGAGTAAGCGATGAGTCCCACAGTGGTGATATTTGGATCATTGGCAGCAACGTACTGAGTGTCCCCAGGGCTCTCTGGCCGGAAGAGGACGTGGTCAATGGACGCCAGGCTCCTCTTCTCACAGATTCCCTGGTGGATGCTGCCACACACGATGAGCTCCTTCTGCACAGTGTTCACCAGCAGCAGCTTGTTGTGATTGTCAGTGTGGTGTGCCTGAGGGCACTCCAGCTTTGACACCGGGGGGAGGCAATCCTTACTGTCCAGAACTGGTCCAGTCTGAACCATGTTCTCCAACAACAGGTCAGATGTCAGCTGAAAGAGAAAGTTGGTGGCTCCCAAGTAAATGGTCCCAGATTCCAAGTCCATGGACAGGTGGAGGAATTTTGTAGCATTGTGTGAGAATGTGACATACTGCAGTCCCCGTGGAATTGATGCCCCCAAGAAACAGAGAACAGGAAGGAGAAACGTTCCCAGAGGCATGGTAAACACTCTGCAAGAGAGGAAAGGCTGTTATAACTCCTTGAAGCCAGGAGGAAAGATTAACACTCAAAATCCTTCCATAGCAACCACAGCAAGAGGCCTTCAGGAGTATCAGAGATTTAACTCAGTCATCTCCATAACAAGGTGACAGGCACAGCATCCTCAGGAGAAGCTGCAATACTGTAAGTGAATGCAGCATTGAAGATGATCACTACTCTAGTAACAACAGAAAAATCCACATTTAACTTGACTCCTGCACAGCTGAGCTATGATGCTGTATTGGAAGTTCTCCAGGACAGGACTAAATTTCCATAGGAGCCAGCACATTGCATACAGTGTTAATGAGCAACACCACAGTAAAACAAACCACTGTCTAAGACAAACACAAACCTGCAGGACCATTGTTTAAATAAACTGTAGCTGAGATCCAATTTGGAGCAAATGTATAAGCCCTTCACTCTGTATTTGATCTAGATATAATTAAACCCTCTCTCTGTTATCACTTATTGCCATCAACAGCCTCTTGCGGGTCTAAGGCCGTTCCACTCCAAAAGAAACCTTCTCATGCCACCTCTGCCACTGAGTACTACCCACCCAAGCAGAACCTGGGTATCAGGATGAGGCCTCTGGAATATCAGTCACATCAGCCTCCCCCCTGCAGCCACCAGTCTGCCCCTGGTCCTGCCAAGCCAGACTGTCTGGGACCCTATCTCCTTGGGAAGTTACACAGCACATCCAGGTGAGGGGGAGACCACCTTTACCTGTTCACCTGTTACTGCACTCTCTGGGGTAGAAGTCTCTTACTGGCACTCATTTCTCCACAACACTTCTCCCAGTACTGTGAAAGGTGATTTAAATATGCCTGTTTTGTGGACAATGCTCCATTCCTTCCGTGTCCCATGTCTCAAAGTGCAAGCAAGTCCAGGTAGGATAGATGTTGGACAGACCCAGGAAACCACCAGACCTGTTCAACTCCTCTCTAGAGGATATTTAGACCAACTCCTTTTGAAATCTACTGTGATCCACTCAAGCTGTGCCATGGATGGCAACAACTGCTCTGGACAAAATGGAGAACCCCACAGCATGGTGGAAATGTGGTAATAAGTACCTGCAACATTTAGATTAACGCTTTCCCCGTGGAGAAAGGGAAACAGCTGCAAGTACTCAATAATTTACTATGAGTACCACCTCATTTAAATTGAGAAGTAGGTGGTGATGCAGCTGTGAATCTATTTCCTTCCTCCCCTCCCTCCCTCTTGCAGACAGGGTATCAAAGCTGCATAGAGCTACACAGCTGCTAAGCTGGGTCAGAGGCTCCACGGAGCTGATGAGTACAGTATCTCCTCCAGAACTGGCCTGTAATCTGCTGCGCTCATTTTGGCAACTCAGCTCCTCGGGGGTGATATTAATTTTGTAGTTAAAGTTATGAAAACTATCATCACTTCCCTCCTAGGGCATCAGCCCTCTTGGGTCTTCCTGGTAAGTTCGAAGTGCTTTTAGCTCAGAAGTGCTTAAAGCACAGAGGTAGAAAAAGATCTGCAGCATTTCAAGACTAAACTACTCTAGCATTTACTGCAGGACTTAACCAATTTAGGTCACAAACTTCTCAACCCACAAACTGTCTTACTCTCACTCCATACAGCACCCAGCACACAACGTGCAGAAAACACAGTAGCAATGCTGAGAACAACAGCTGTAAAACTCTAGATCCATCTTCTACTCCCCTGCTATTGCAAAAAACCCCATGGAAGTTTTCTTTCCAGCTCCTTTGTCAGTAAAACTGGCATCTTTGCTCTACCTAAAGACCAGCTGAGAGGATTAGTTTACTTGTGAAATCCAGCGGATGGAAGGTATTATAAAAACAACACTTTATTAAATATAGGCTTTGTGAAGCTCTGGAAAAGCTCCACTTCACATGGTTCTTGTAGGTAAGTAGGCAGCACTGTCAGGATATGCCCGGGCGCAGGAATGCCGGCTCTGGGCTGGCAGCTTTCCGCCAGAGCACACAGCCGCTGATTCACACTGCACCAGAGCCGTGTTTAGGCTACGTGCACACTGGGGCTTTTGTCTGCCCTGATAATGGACACTTAGTGCTTTCTGCTTCAGAGCTATGAACACACTCTGCTTCACCCAGACCAGCAAACAGCCCTGAACTACCCTAGGAATCTCTTTTCCAGGGGGTAAGCGAGTGCATTGTAGCACCTGAGAGAAACCCTCATCATGTGGGAGATGTTACATGGGAAAAGCCAGCAAATAGACACACACACAGAGAAGGAAGGAGATCACTTTGACTCTATCCTCTCAGGTTTACATCAGCAGAAAAGATCTTGATCCAACTCCAACATGTTAGTTATTTTTAATGCTTTTTCACCATTTCTATTGGAGATAACTTGATTTAAGAAACCCCTTAACCACACAGCTGTGTCTATACCTCTGCACTGCCATCATGCAGCTATCACAATGGCTTGTTGTGCGACTGGCTGGAGTCTCCTCAGTTTCAAAGCTGAAAATGCCTGCAAACAAAACAATAGGCTAATAGACATCCAACAGCAGGAGCTTGACTATGTTGTGAACAGCAACAATGACATGGAGAAGAGAATCTTTGATCTGGAAGCAGCTGAGAATCACAAGACGTCATTATACTACACCACTCTGAGGAATCTGTAATCTTCTTTTGAGCTAATGCAACCTTCCTCTGCCAGCACTTACACAGTAAAATCGGCATGTGTCTCCAGGATTTATGGATTCTGAAACAGTGGCTTTCTGGCTAGGGGTTATGCCTATAAGCTGCACGACTCTGCTGTGTCCCACAGAGCCCCACTGGCAACCACCAGGGCAGAGCTAACCAGTACTGCAACTCAAAGCCCAGCACATGACACTACTCTTGCAACATGGATCTTTTCACAAGTTCAGTGATCTGAACCTATCCCAAATGTTTCACTGAAAGCATTTCACCTATTGGAGCACCTCTACTGGAAAGAAGTTGGAAAATCAACTAGTCCTTCATTCCAGCAGACCATAATCAGATCTTGCTGTAGTCAAGGCTCTAACATAGAGCTCCTCTTCTTTCAGTCACCAATATCCCCCTGGAAGTCACTTTGTTAAGAGCTAGTCCTTAAACATGATCCAGGTAAGAAACTACTGCCTGGTCCTCATGACTTTGTGAGAACAGAGAAAACAAAACAAAACTGTAGTACAGCATGTTCTGCAGGCTGGTTCTAATCACCCTGCACAATGGATAAACATTGAATACAGTGCTCTTTGTTGCTCTTTGCTAAAGACCCATTAGCAAATGAACTTGTATTTATTGCTAGGTGAGCAAACATACATTAGAAATGAGCATGACTCTGTAGCTATCAGTAGCTAGAAGCATTTGCACCCTACATGAGAATAGAGAGGAAGAAAAGCCAGCAGCATATTTTGATTCCATTTTCCAAGTTGCTTCTCAAGCATAGGCATCACTGCCTTTTTTATGCTTGCCTTTCAGTTAAGCCCATCACAACCTCTCCAGGAGGACAGGAAGGAGGAGGATAACCTACATTTAAATCTGATGGTTTCATGACAGGCTACACTACAGAGCTCTTTATGGATTTACTGAACCGTTCTGCTTCCTGTGCTCATTGCTAGTGTATAACACAGCTGTTGTAGACAGATTGCACTAAAAGTGTGTAGCCTTTAATTAGTTCTGAATGCAATTGCCAAGGTTTAAAGATTCCTTTTAAATATTCCATTTTTTTGATGAATTCCCGTTAAATAGGAAAATGCTCCAGACAATACTCTAAACATTGCCTCTAACTCACCATAAAATATTAATATCCAAATAATACTGCTGAGTTTCATTTATTTAATCTGGATCACAACAGAAGGGCTGGGGGATTAGTCAGTTCTGCCACAGAATATTTATATCACAGCCACGTAACAACCACCAGTAACATTAAAGCAATGGCACTATTGTGTTACTTAAAATTTGAAGTAAGACCCTGTTTTCTGTAGCATTATTTTTACCTCTCTGACCTCATGTATCCCTCTGAGAAACTTTACTTATTTATTAAAGAAACAAACCCAGAACTCATTTGAACACAATTTTAACAGCATATGAGATTATTCCAATCCTCACGGATTATTTCCCTAACACCACATTCTATCCTCCAAACATGGAGAGGTCAGCTATGTTTCAACTTCCAGTCTAGATTTCATACTCACCACTAAACCCAGCAGAATTAGCCTTGGAAAAAAAATTAGGTCTCTGAAATCTGTCCCTCCAATTTCTACTGTATCATTTGCAGAGCCAACCTGCAGTGTGAGCACTAAAAGATTTAAAAATTAAAAGCACCATTCTTCCAGCTGCATGGTGACCCTTGTGCTCCAGCACATTCAAATGGCCCAGCAGCAGGAAGACGACCACTGCTACGTTTTCTGCTCAAAAGCCCTGAATTATAGCCCCCTTCCAAGCTTCATATGCTCAACAGAGACTTGCTGTTTTCTGCTGTGAACGATGGCATTCTCATTAAATAAATATTTTTTGAGTCTTATTTACTACTACCAGGCCAGTTCCCTGTTCTGTTGTTTAAGAAGACTTGCAGCAAGCAGCTTCGGCAGAGATGAATGCAAACCTCTGTTTTCCAAGTAAAATTGACCCCAAGCAGAATCCCAAGTCCAAGCAATCCTGTCAGAGCAGGATTGCCAGAATGACTGGCACAGGCAAGGGAGCTCTGTTATACCAGATGTGAGTAACACCAAAGCTGAGGTCCAAATAACTTATTAAAAAACCCCAAACCTTTAAAGACAATATCAAATATGAAATGGCAAGGTGGTAGAAATTCTGTACTTCAGAATTAACAGCATTCTTAGATAAATACTTGGGAAAATGATGTTTTTTAAACCCTTGATAGTTACTGCTGAACATTACAAGGTACTTTTCTGGATGGAAGTTGAAGTTTTACTAAAAGAATGTTGCACAAAATACTGTCTGCTATGTGATACTTCAATAATGGTTGTGCATTGCTCTTTGGAAAAACTGTAGAAAGTGCTTCTACATGTCTGAGGCTACCTAAATATTACTTTCATCCATACTGGAATTAACTGATGGGAGTAGACAGATATTTCCTCTAAACAGCTCTAGCACAGCTGAACTGTACCTTTGCACTGATGAAAATGTGTTCTGAACACTAAGCTTCCAGTACAACTGGTTAATGAAGTGTTAATGATTAATACAATGTTAAATAGTGAACTTTTTACAAACCAAGACCAACTACACAAACATTGACAAGGAATACAAAGTAACCACAAGATGCTTACTGTTGAAGAAGCTTTCTTCTTCTATTATACTCTGTTGTATTCCATCACTACAAATCAAGGGTTTTCCACTTTACCATCCTCTCAAGCACTAACTCAATGTGAACTCAAGACCATGTTGCATGTGCATTTTTAAAAAGGGAAATTGTCAGCTGTGAGTTTCACAGCATCTTAACACAACCAAAAGATAACATTCTGCCAGTGTTACACATTTGGAGATTAAAGTCCTTTAGGATCTGCTCCAACTTTCTATGTAATCGAACCACAGAACACCACTAAACATCCCTTCTAGCCCACAAGCTCCTGACTAAAGTCTCCTAGTGATACCAGGATTTTTTCTTAGGGCTCCTAAACTACAGAAACTACCACCTTAACCCAGCAAACTGATGCCTAAGGATTCTTTACCCCAAGTAAAATGCCTTGTCATATTGTCAAACTTTGCTTGTCAAAAAATATTCCAAGTCAAAGAACCTTCTAGTCACTTTTTGCATGAACAGTTTGAAACTAATCCTCCTTCTTAATCCTCCTTGGGCAAGAAGATAAAGACAGCTATTCTAACTCTGACAGAGGTCCACCTACAGAGAAACCCTAGCTGCAGAAGCAGACAATAATAGATGCCTAAGAAGTAGACGAAGGGCAGACAAGCATAATGCAATCCTTCCCTTACACATCCTGCCAGCTTTGAGCTTTCCCAAATCACAGATTGCAGCCACGTGTAATCCTTTGGATGGATACATTAAGTGGTCTGAGCTTCATCAGTCAGAAATACTTAATTTTTCTAGTAGCTCTCTGAGCTCATCCCAATTTGTCAACATCCTACTTTTTTAGCTACCTGACCTGGATAAGCATTCCCTTTTGACAGGACCTGACCTGGACAAGCCACCCCTTTGGCTAACACTGCATTCAGAGCAAATGTTATTTTCCCCAGTTTGAACCCACCAGTTCTTCCATTTACCCACACAAGAACCCCTTGATCTTATAGCTGCCACATCACATGTTACATTTGCATGTGGACAAATACCAGAAGTGATTTAAATATTCTTTCAATTAGGGAAAAAAAAAATAGTTAGGAAAAAAAATATCCCATTCTCTTAGAGTATATCCAAAGAGCCTAGACAGGTTTACAGCAGTAATAAAACTCTGCTAGGAAAGCAGGGCTCAGTGAAGTTAGCCATCCAGTTGGCTCTGCTGAACAAATTCTCTGTTTCTATGATAATTTACATAAATCTAAGCCCATCACTCCACATAAAAACAAATTTGCTTCCATGAGTTCAAGAAGTCAATAGTTGCCCAAAGTATAGATGAATATGTGGAGCAGAGAGAAACCCCTGCAGCACCCAGGAAATTCCAAGCGTAGGTTTCTGTTTAACTGAGATCCAAGAGACAATTTTTAATCTGGTTAATATTAACTAAACTGATTTTTAAAGAATTGTCAGCTAGGACTATTGGAAAAAAAAAGTTAAGCTATCGTGGAATTAAAGTCACAGTCCCTATCATGATTTAATAACTAGTTAAAAGACAGGTGTTTCCCTCTCAGAGGTGGGTTTATCAGTGAGATCTAAGAAGAACTTACTCTGTGATCTGCACTGTTCAGTATAGTCACAGAAGATCTTAGAAGAGGAATATGTCTAGAAGTGGCAAATTTTATTATAAAAAAACTAGTAATCACAATCAAATTTAGAGAAGGCTAAAAAGTAAGAGAACTCATGCACTTTAAAGTAACTACACAATACCTTAGAATGTCAATAAATACCAACAGAAAATATTCTAAGTACATAAATACAACCAGATCAAAACCAGCTGTTATCATTCAGAAAAACTTTGAAAACTTCATAGGTCAGTTCAGTATTGAGTACCAAGCAAAAAGGCAAAAAAGCCTTTGGAATAATTAGGAAAGAAAACACGTATCCCCATTATGCTGTCAAATGCTGAAGGCAGTTCTGATTCCCACATCTGAAAAAGGAGACAATAACAAAAGGGACAACAAAGATGACCAAAAGCATGGAGCAGCTTCCATATAAGGAGAGATCGAGAGGAGCAGG
The DNA here is from genome assembly GCF_049639895.1 of Pseudopodoces humilis. NCBI lineage: Eukaryota > Metazoa > Chordata > Aves > Passeriformes > Paridae > Pseudopodoces > Pseudopodoces humilis. The sequence continues at coordinate 11,782,427 of NC_142212.1, read as the reverse complement.
ACTTTGGACAGACAAAGAAACAACCAGGGGGAAGATATGGAAGAGTCAAGAGGTCTGAAACATTACAGTGTCAAGAGGAAATATATGGAGTTATCAGTGGAGTTACGTGGTTATACTACCATACTTTACAATGCAAAAACAAGAGAGCACTCACCAAAGTTACAGACAACTTTCCTAAGTCAGCTCAGGGACATTCTCGCTGGATGTAGAATATTTCAAATAACATTTAAAATGCATAATTAAATTGTACAGCTCACTGCTGTAGGGTGTCATGGAGACCAGAAACATAAACAAGTGAGAAGAGGGATTATATAAATTAATGGAGAATGGATATAGTCAAGCTCAGATGATGAGATACAACTCCTTACGAAGCAGGGCCCTAAACTGATGATGGTCATAAGCTGGGAGGCAAATGGAGGGGGGGGCGGAAATGAAAAAAACCCAAATCAAAACAAACCCACCACATTATACATGCCCTGTTTCTTACAATCCTCATTAAGCATCTGCTTCTGGATCTTGTCTAAGACAGGACACTGATCTAAACAGAGCTTTGTAATTTGCCCCAGGATGATATTCTATTTAAACTTCTATTTTATGGTACATTTATAGACTTTATTTATTTTTAAATATTAAGAATGTACTCCAGCCCTGCCTAATCACATATTTAGAAGGCTGGAAGCCTAACCTCCCTGGCTGTTTCTAAAGGCAGCATCTCTTATGTTAGCATTTAGATACCATCTAACTGAATCCTGACAGTGCAACACAAAAGTTAGTGCACACCATGAGAAAGTGAACCCAGGGCCAGAGCCACAAAGCACAGAAGTGGCAGATCCGAGTTTAGCACAGCCACAGTCCCTCTTTCAGGAACAGCTCCTTCCCTGTCTGCCAAGCATCTGATGGAAACTTCTCACTCAGAGCGAACACAGCAGATCCGTGTGTGCTGTCGGAACAGCCAAGCCTTGGGCAGCGCTCAGCAGAACCATGATCGCCAAAAGTAGGTCAGAACCATCCGTTCAGGGAGAAAGGAAAGCTGGAGCACACCAGACTGGCCAGGTACTACAGAAAACCTTCATCTGGGATTTCATCACTACTTCAAACAGATGTGATTCATATTTTACCGGCCTCCACCTCAAACAAAGCACACCTTCCCAACCACACTGCCCTCCCTGTCATTAGAGGCGCCTCTCCCAGCCTCAGCCAGGATCATCCTGTTCTCACCTTTGGCTCCACCAGCTACAAAAGTCAGAATCCTGCTCTGCCATAGCTGTTTCATGCCAATTTCTGTATAGCAGAGATGCCCAGCTGCTTCATCCAGAAACAGCCAGGACAGCACACGATCTCATTGTAATCATTTCTGCCTTAGAGTCTATTTTCCTTGGCAGGATGCCCTGCAGAAGGAAGAGAGAGGACCTCTGCAACCAGCACATGCTTCCCAGAGGACAGGACTGTGACCCCTAACCAAGCTCTCACAGAGGAAAAGGTCGCACCTCCAAGGCAAGATCTTTTGCATCCAGCCTGGCCTTGAAGCAACCCAGAAAGAGAGGAGAGATGCTTCAAACATCCTATGAAACTCCTGTGAAAAAGCACCAGTCCTACACTTCCACTCCAAAAGGAAACCCCATGGTCTCCATGCTAGCATCAGCCCTACAGGTTTGCACAGTGGAAGGGAGAACAGAGGCCAACCACAGAAGGAGCGCATGCCAGCAGTGGTACAGACCACAGGCAGACACACAAGGACCACATCCCGAGCTCCACCATCCAGTTGTCAAGATGCAAATGAGAAATGCTAAACACTGTAGCCTTGAATAAATCCTTTTGCTCTGCAGACATTGAGTAGTGCAGGGTTCTCTGTCCTGTTACAGAAATTTTCTTGACACCCCTTAAGTCTCAGATTTAGTACCACAATAGATCTAATAAAGAACTAAAATGCTCTGGATGGACAGGAAGAATTCTTGGTGTTTTCCTTTGTGTCAAATAAAATTCACTTTTCTGCCCTCCCCTAATCTTCTGGAGAACCATACATCCTGACAGCAATTTGACAGTCTTCCCCTCTCACTCCAAGAGCGTCAGTTCTGGCTACAGCCATTAATACAGGCAGTAACATGCAAATACATTTAATGCAATGCAGCCACATGAGTAGTACCTACTCCATCCCACCCAGAAGAGACAGCAGAATAAACAGAACTCCACATCACTACCACAATCTGCTTGTGGTTTGCTTTCAAACCAAGATGAGGTGGATTCTACCTTGTATTACTCAAGTTATGTTAAAGCATTAGCAGAAGTGACGTTTTGATCAATTATCTTCCACGAATTAGTGCCTCAGCCTGGAAGGTTCTCAGTCATCAGCTGTGAACTACCAGGCTCAATAGTCTGGCAATTAGGTTACAGAGGTCTGTTAGATAATGATCCAAACTGAGGTGACCAGACATTTTCTTCCACTTCAGGAAGCCAATGTCAAGGCTTTCATAAAGCCAGTAACAGATAACAACACACCATGCTGTTCATAAAGCCTGGGGACCTTCTCAAGCTTGGGAAGCTTCACACCTACATAACACATCTAAGAAACAACAGCTCCCACCACACTACTGCAGAAGCCTGAGCAGGTTAAGCACAGACCTGAGAGCCAGGGTCAACTTTACCCCAGTCTCAACAGCTCTGAGCAAAGACTGTCCCATGCAGGCTGGATATTTAGTGCTTTCAAATGAAGTCCAACATGGAATGGTGGCCCAGGAACCATCCATGAAGGGCATTCAAGGTGCACACGATTGAGGAGTTGCAAGCTGGCACCAGCCATGCGATCTTATTCTTCTACTGTACAATCACAGCCCTCCATGCCAGACACTGCTCACACTTGGAAATTCTTGTTTCAAGGATAAAATTCAGGGCACTAGACTGCATAGAGAGAGGGGTGAGAGAACTATTGCTGTGCACAGGCCATCAGGCAATGCTCTCCCTTCATACCACAGTGAATCCACGGCCTGGAGGAGTGAAAATAAGCAACAGGAAAATTAAGTGGCAAAGGAAGCAGAAGCCGGGACCCTGCAAGATTTGGTACTTGGAGAAATAAACCATACAGAGCAGGAGTTCTCCAGTTATTTTGTTAACATGCAGACATACAGTCATGTCTTATCCAGAACAAGGAATTTTATAACAAGAAAAAATTCCCAATAAGAAATGTTATACTTTCAAGTGGCTTTACAAACACAAGTTTTTGCTCACTCAGATTAAGGAGATCCTAACTTTTTCTGGCAAAATATTTGAGGTCCTGGTTCAGGGCTGAGAAAAATTCTTTGGTGTTGTACAGGAGGCACAAAGGTTCAGAACCAGCTACCTGCTCATGAGAGCCATGAATTTTAAAGACTTTTCGGTTGAGACTGTTCTTCATCTGGTTTGCTACCCTCCCACCTGCACAGTCTGACAGCCACTGGCTGAGCAGGACTGACTGGCTCATCCTTTCGCCTTTCAGGGGAGCCCAGACCTTCACCCTAGGGCTGCAGAGATGCACTAAACAGGTCTGAAATGCAAACTGCTATGAGCAGGAATTTCAGCCAGTATAACTGGCTGACTGTTGGCATCTCAGGAGCATGCTGCCCTGCCAAAAGGCAAAAAAGTGCCCAGGAGACAGGAAAACCAGATTTACAGTAGTTTGTTAGGAACAGCATTGAGTTCTACAGCTGAGTGGCTGCTCCTCTGCTAGAAGGAACAGCTAGACAGAACAGAGAGACTGGTAAGGAAACAAGGGAGAAGTATGCACATGTGTGCTAGAAGGATAAACCATAGTCTGTGGTCAACACGGTTCTGTTTGCAGACTGTCCCAGTTCCAGGCACCCCTTCTCTGTCATTTTAAGCTGTGTACTCCACACATATGGCAGGGACTGTGCCTTCCTCTGAGAAAGGAAACAGTTTACTCTGCCACACATAGATAACTAATCAAAACCCCACAAAAGCGTGGCTCAGACAGCACTTTTCAGACTTGTACATGGACCAAACTGAGCAATCAGCCACCCAATGTCAACCCAGGAGTTCCTGGTAGAGCTGACACAAATTTAGCCTCATAAAAAAAGTTTTAGTTTAAATCTTCTCAGGGCTTAGTGGGAAATACACTGGTTAAAATCACTGGCTCAGCTAGGAATAGAAAAGATCATACCGGCTAAAGACGGGTTCAAACTAAATCTAATCTGGACAGACTATCTGGAGGATGGCAGACAGGTCCAGCACATACAAGAACAAGCTGGGAGAGAACCACTGCTTGAGCCAAGCTACTGGTGAAAACAATAATTGAGAAACTGAGAACAAACCAGAAAAGATACTCTGTAAATGGGATAACAACTGAGCCCATTGCTACTCTGCAATGATGAGACTTAGGGTCTGGGATAGAAACTTCCTTCAGCATCAGAGCTGACTAAATCAAGATAATGGGGGAGCAATCAACAGGAAAAGAACTTCAGTCCTCTCCACCTGGTGCCAGTCTTCCCCAAGGTGACCCTTGTCCTAGTCCTGTATGTACTCCACCTGGATTCTCCCTCAGCCCCAGGCCTGTCTGTATTCCCCACAGCTGTAACCTGAGCACGCGACTCCTCAGCCACTCCATGGAGTAATATTCACTACAGAACATGATACACACACACAAGACTGTACAAGGTTCTGTATCCTGGGAGAGGTGCTATAGCTCCCCAAAATATACCAACTCAGTTTTCAGTCATAAGAGCCTGCCTCCAAGAATACACAGTACCATAATTCCACTGCCGGTCGGCTTTGCATAGCTGTTCCCCAGGGATCACAGCAGCAAAGTTAAACAACAAAAAGTTTTAACTGCCCCCCATCCCCCGCAAAAAAACAACTCAAAAGGATACTGCCTAACAGCAGAGACAATGTCTCTAGAGACAAAACAACAGATAGCCTGACATTGTTCTCTTCCTTCTGAAATTAAAAGTTCAAAGGAACAACTAGGGCTGTTCTGTACTGTGCCCTCTGCATATTTGGGTAAGCATCTAAAACCAAGTGCAAGAGCTGACTTTCAAGGGTGAAACATCTAGTAGTGAGCTCTGTTTTTGAATTATTTTTAAATGTTTAGACAGGACCTAAAATAGGACCAGTGTTTTGAGTACTTCTGAAGAGTATGAACCTCACATAGGCCATGACATTTTTAGTTTGAAAAAGTTTGGAACAGAGGTTTTACTGTTCATGCATCAGCTTATCACCCATTTTAGCTTAATTTAAGTTAGAGTCCATTACAAGGCAAGAAACACCATTTCAAAGGAGGGAAATGAACAAAAAAAAGTGTAGGTTATCAGCAGCAAGACAGTCTCAACATAACCTACCATTCCATAATAGCAGGAACAGCATTTGCCATAGAGAAAAGAGGAAAGTCAGCTTCTCTGCTTACAATATTCATCTTCGCACCTCTTTTCCTACCTGTGTAGTTTCTAGAAATACGCTCTCTACCTCTCTTCAAAATCAAGTCAACAGCCTGCAGACTCCAGCAGCCCAAGGCAGTGCCTTCAGCAAGCAAGAGGTGCACGCTAAACATCACAAGCAGCACAGAACTAACCTAGAACACAAGCTGTGCCAGTCTCTTTTTTTACCAGTTTTATTAGCATCCCCCCTCCCATCCCATGCTGACAAACCAGGCTGCACTTGTCCGGGTCTGGCCTGACACATCAGACTGAAGTAAACACATAGTAGCACTTCACCTGCCTGAATACTCTCCCAGGCTTCAACAATGAGCATCTCAGGGACTTCCTGGGGTAAAGGTGGTTTCTATGCTCTTAGTAAGCTACAACAGCTCCTTCTTCTATGGACCTTCCCCATGTTCTCACATGCACACAGATCTTTGGCATTCACAACATCCTGTGGCAAGAAGCTTCCATCAATTCTTGCAAAAGCATCTTTAATTCTTAATCAAGAATTAAGTTATTACTTGGTTTTAAGCTTACTACATGCTGTCTCCATGCAATACCTATTCATACTTCCAATGGAAAAGGAAAAAAAAAACTGCTGCTCCCCCTCTAAACTTTCCAGGTGATTCAGGAACTGAAGATAACTGTCATTTATTGTTTTTCAGGTAGGAGAATCCCAACTTATTCTGTCATGCTTTGTATGGAAGGTAACACTCACCTCTGTTCACTGCTGCTGTTCCATTTCTAAAAGCTGAAGATACCTCTATTAAGATGGCAATGGTTTTCTGAAAGTTGTAGAAAACTCAGCTTCCATAAGAGCTGGAGGAACTCATGTGATAGTTATCAAATACAGCAGGGATTCCCAGCTTCTATTGTGAATTGCCCGTCTGGTAGTTCTCTGTTAAAATATTCAGCTTAACTCCTTAAACAGTTTGTTCAAAAGCAAGTTTACTTTCAAGCCACAGCATCCAGCTGCACCCTTCTTCCACCAGAACAGGGTGTACTTTCAAAAAACTTTCTCCCCCTGTAAGTTCTTTGAAATACAAATTATCTTATGTTTGAATTAGCCTGCCCTGATCCCTCACAAGATCATGCGCCAGAGCTTTATTCTGTCATACGTTCTTCACAAACATTTCAATCCAGCAGTTTTTCCTCAAGTATGGGCACGTTATTTATAGATTTCCTGACACTACACAGAACAATATTGTTACCAGACCTTGTTCTCCTGCAGTCATATAACAATATTTGCGCTTGGATAGTGTTTGTATCATGACTCCCAAAAATCCTGAGTGATTTCTACCACAAATGCAGTAACCCTAATTGCTTCCTACATTCTTTATGAGATATAGAACTTTGTTAATAATACATGCTTAGCTGACTAAGCAACCTAAACTTTCCTGTCAGGCTGACATAACTTTCCTGGCTTTACTCTGTCCTTTGCAAGTTTTACTATTAAGAGTCAAATAAGAGTTTTTTAAAGATGCAGATATGTAGAAGTATAATTGGAATTAAAAAAGAGAAGGAAGGTCATTAAACCCCAACAGAACAATACATTACCTAGAGTTACAATACTCAGTGCTAATAGTTTCTTAAAAATATATACCTACCCCATCATTTAGGGTTTTGAACCACACTCTAAGGGTTAGAAGGAACACTTCACCCCACAAATGACCCATAACTGGTCCTGATAAAAACAAACAACCCTTCTCCCAAGGTTCTATTAGCACCTGAGGTGTTTTCACGGGCAAAGGTAAATGTTTCTCTCGAAGAATTCTTGCCTTGTACACAGCACTGCAGTTCTGTATTTATCTTTACTCTTAAAACCTGGTGGTGCACAGAAAATAGGACAGAAAATCAGTCCCTGAACGGCTTAAAAGGGAGGGAAGAAGAGGGAACAAGTAACACTCTCCTAGGTAACACCAAGTTGCTACTCTGGCTGCACAGGAATGAAGTCAAGTGCAACTCAGATAATAACCGTAACTCCCATTTCAGAAGTCAGTTTGTTCAGACTTGATCTTTCACACTTAAAGGTACTAAAAAGCATATCCTCTAGTGCACTTCTGCTGGAGCACTTTTTCAATAGGATCTGGACAGAATCACCTCAGTATCTCAAAGAATACAACATACACTCCTCTGGCCTCCTTAAGATATTGTATTTTTTTATGTACCCTGGAAGCATGGATCCAGGAGAGACTGGCCTGAATTCAAGTCATCTCAGGTACTTACTCATTCCCTATTTCAAACAGCTTTGATTTAGTGGTTTTACTGGAACCACCCAGAGCAATGCTAAGCTGAGACAACCAGACTCTTCAATCTTTGTACATTTGTTGTATATATTCAGGATTTATTCTTGGGTGCTCCAGATTGAACAAGATTTACTGAAAACTTGCTCTTTATTATCTAAAAGTTCCATCCAGGTCTACTACCAAACTGACACACAGAGACTGCACCCCAGAGAGGTCTGGGCTGGGGGTTGCTGTCTCATTTTGTTCACTGTTTTTATTTCTGCTGGTTTTCTTTCTCCTGATGTTAGAGCTGCAAACCCAACAAGCAGACATCCTTCCGATGAAGGGCTCCTGTACTCCCAGTGCTCTAATATGATACTCATCTCTCCAGTGCAAAAGTCAGTGACTCATCTACATCAGCTCCTAGTATCCAGGTGCCAAGGTTTCACTTCCCAGCCAGAAGTTCATGCAGATTTGTAGATCTCCAGCAACTCATTCAGTCTGAGATCTCTGGTGTACCACCCTACATTTGATATTCAAATTCTCATATTCAAATTCCATGTATTCACCTACAGAGTGCTTCTCCAGGCAAACTGACAGCAGAGTTGTAACTTTCCTGTTTAATAGGAAGCAGCCTGAAAGAATTCATTTTCAGGGAAACGTTTCTTCAAGGGTCTATAGCTGTCAACACCACAAAGCTCAGCCAGCACAAGCAGCTCATCACATTCCATGGTGATTGACAGACAGAGATGAACATCACTCCTGCTCCAGGAGTCTGTCTTCAGGTTTGGCAATACTCACTGGCCCATTTCTACTTATAGATCACCATCAGAAACTCATGGTTTTGTTTTGGTTTTTTTTTAGTTTGTTTCTGCCTGTAGGTAAAATTTATTCCTTTCTACAGAAAATTCAAAGTTTAAAAGTTAGTTTTTATATTTCAAGTGCAGCACCACTGCAAAAGGTGTACAGTGGCCGGACTTTGGTAGCACTGTAACCCACAATTCCCAATCACTCTCTCAAGAAATTTGGGGTAACAAAGAAAAAAATGACAAGTAAATAGGCAACCTGTGGAATAAATACATCTGTTTAGAGCAGAACTCTACAGAACCAAGCTTCTGTTGAAGAGCTGTCCTTCATCCTTCACAGGATTTCCCTGGATGAAGAGAATGTTCCCTTTGCAAAGGGAACAAGTGAACACTCCCACATACAGCCACTCACTCTTTCCAGTAGACCACGTGTCTGGAGAATGTCCAACTGATCACAGGTGGTACAGTTGGTCAGGTGGGTTCGTCACGCAGCAGCATGCAGAGGCTGCCCAGCATGACAGTGGCCACACACACGGAGGGGATCAGGAACACGGAGGAGCCCAGCGGGCCGCAGCAGTCCATGGGCATCCCAGTGCTGACTCCTGGCACATTTTGCTTACCATCTGGGCTCTTGGGAACGTTGAGACACCTTCATTTCTCTAATTGAAGACTGTGCCTCAAGCTGGAAAAAACAACAGAGCATGAAATGCAAAGATTATTTTTTCAATAAATTAAATCTGTTGCACTTGACTCCCGCTGCGGTTCCATTCCCCCGAGAAGGCATGGTCTGGCCAGCTGCACAAAGTCCAGGCAGCCCTGGGAAAACAATGGGATCTTTTTCTTGCCAGAACCAGCCTTCCTGTTCACCCTTCTAACCATGGCATGGAGGACACCCCCAGTGTGTCTGCAGAGGAGAGGAGTCTGTTGGCATAGCAACCTGCACACGCTAACTCTCTGCTAATGAACAGGGATAAAATGTTTTGTTCTCATTAGGAAAAATACAGACACATTCCTGATTGGTGAGTAATGTCTCTGCCTCTGGGAGATTAGCTCAGAGCTGTGCAGCCTGAAACAGCCTCAATTCAGCCCACTGCAGAGCTTCCCTTGAACAGCCACTCTCCAAGGACCCAACATCTCTCAAGGGAAAGCCCACGGAGCTTTCTGCAGCACTTTGCCTTTGGGCCTGAGACAGCTCAAGGCGAGAATAATGAGAAGAGGCCAGACAGGAGCAAACCAGAACAGGCACAATGGGAACACACCCCCTGTCCCTGCAGGGGAGCCAGCTCTCGCTGGTGCCTTCACTGCACCTGGGTCCCAAGCTACCTCGCAGCCAGGGAGTTTCTCTATGTTAATCCACAGCATGTCTGCGTTGCACAGGGCTCAGATCAGCCTGGGACCCCAGCTCCCACTCTAGCCACATTTTGCAGTGCTGGGCGAATAAATGAACAGAGCAAAGAGCTGCAGAAAACTTGACAGCAGAGCTCTGAAAACATTAGGTGCCTGGGTCCAGAAAAGACAACAAGGGCTCCTGCCTACCAGTCTTTATTAGGATTTTGGCATTAACAATCAACAAGATCCACCACGAGTCTGGTATTTGCAGAATATTTGCACCCTGTTGTTTTATCACTAAGGTCTGTATCTGGGTGCTAACCCAAGCTACACAAAGCCTCTGCCCACACAGGCAATACTGCTTCCTGAACCCCCTCCCCTCTCCAGAGGGGAGCCTCCCACAGGAGCCAGCACAGCAAGTGGGAGGATCACAGTACTTCACTCTTTGCAAAGATCTGGGGCAGATGCAAAGCCACCCGATGCACAAGCAAAAATTCAGTCTCCAACCACACCTTTGCCGGGCTTCTGGCATATCCCGGTCTATAGAGCACAAACACAGCCCAGCAGAAACAAAGCGTGTAACTGCGCTCTGAGGCCACAGTTCATCTCTCCTTTATGCTGCTGCAGGGTCCCATTTGCTCACATCGCTTCACCTTGCCTTGAATTCAAAAGCTGTTGAGAATAGGGACTGCAAACCTTAGAGGGCACTTAGTCTTCCTAAGGGCTGAACAGGTACGCAAACTCCTTTCTCCCTCTGGTGGGAGATAGGTGTTGGCCGGGATAAGTACTTCACACAGATACACTCAGCTCCACAGCAAACTGGGATGTGGCAGAGCTCTCTTGCTCTCCCAGACTTCTGCACTGTTGATGGAAGAAGAGTGGGATTTAGGCTAACAGGCAGCTGCAGGCCACGCTCTGGAAACCTGCTAACTTCCCTTACTCAGCCTCTCAGACTTTCACCTGTCCTTTTCCTGCTCCTCAGAGCTTCAAACAACTCAGCAGCTCAAAGTGATGCAGGAGAAGGGAGACTCAGCATCGGGAAGGAAGGACTCTGCTCCCTTACGCCTTTGAGAAACGCAGATGTGCTGCAGGGAACGCAGTGGTGCTGCCCTCCCTCAGCCACAAAACCTGTGTGTTAACCTGTGCTATGATCTGCCCGTAGCACTGCTCGGGCTTCATTTCTACTTTATGTCCTTCCAGCTGAGAATTCTGTTATTCCAGTCCCTAGGCAGGCACTCTACTGCCTGCAAAGCCATCTCTCTTTGCCGAAGGGAGAGAAATAACCCCGGCTCTTGCCCAGCAGCGACAGACCCCGGCCTTGGCTGGCAGCCCCTGCCCAGCCTGCCGTGAAGCGCAGCTCCCTCCCAGACCAACACAAGGCCAGAGGGGCCGGGGTGCTGCTTTCCAGCCTCAGGCATTTTACTTGTTCCAGGCGATCCCTCCCCCAGCCCTCAGAAAGGAAAAGCCGTGGGAATGGAGCTCAACACCCCGAAGTAGGCTCACCCCCGGGCGATGAGGCGCTTAACTCCCTGCGCGCCGGCGGGCAGCCCTCGGCACAGGGGACATCCCTCGGCACAGGGGACATCCCTCGGCACAGGGGACATCCCGGGAAGGGCCCGTCCTGCTCTCTGCACTGACGGACACCTGCACCACGGCCCCGCTGTTGTGCCAGCAGGGAAGGCACAGATCTGCCACTCGCCCACCACAGTCCCTCTCTCGCTTTCTCAGGACACTCGTCACTCCTGCAGCTCTACTTTCCAGTGTTTCCATGCTCCACCAGCACGCAGACAGCAAACCACAAGAGGAAAGCCCTCTTTTCACGTTTCCACTCTCCCAGCACGTCCCAGAGGCTGCCCACTTAACAAAAAGTTATCTTTACCGTGTCACAAAGGCACTTTTCCTCCCTTTTGCCCCACATGCTGCGTGCGGTCAGCCATCAGCCAGCATGTCAGGAGTTAAGTTCGCATTTCCATTCTCCTGACCTGCACCAACGCTGGCTGAATATCGAGCTATTCTTTGCAGCTTGATAAAGCATGAGAAAGCTAAAGGCCTCACACACTCCTCTTTTCACAGCTTGGCCTGCTGCCCACAAGCTGTCACTCCCTGGCACCCAGGGCAAAGAGAGAGAAGAGGCCAAACTGCAGCCAGCTGCAATGAATCACTCGCTCCCCATCCCTCCTCCCCAGGGAGCCCGGGTCCCTCCTTCCGGCAAGGGGATAATGTCTGCCTGGCTGCGCTGGCTTCTTTCACAGAAAAAGCCATCCTGGGGCGGGGGGGCTCCTATTGCAAAAGCTGCCGCCACAAAAAAGCGCAGAGCAGCTCCCAGCAAGACTGAAGAACAAGGATTTCTGCTCAGCAGCTGGATGGCAAAGCACGCCTGCAAGTGTTCAGCACAAACACCACTTAAAAATCTGAAGTTGGTCATTTGTCTAAATTGCAGGAAATTCTGGAGGAAGGCTCAGGCACAGGATCTGATTTGAAGGAGACTCTTTATCTCTTCATGCCCCACTCATGCGATATTTATTTTGGGGACTGATTTCCATTCAATCCTTTCCTGGCGGCCCTTTTCCTTCTCACTATATCCAGCCCAATTACCAGGTTTCAGCCAAGCTTTTTCAACCACCACCACCATCCCCTCAGGTTTATTTTGATGGGTTCCATCATACAAACTGCTTTCACACATTACAGTTTGTTCTTAATTTTTAACACAAAACAGCAGAGGGAAATGTCCCGATCTCAGGGTCAATGGCATCCAACACAAAAAATGTAGCCAAGAAGGCAGAGGAAGACCAAGGTCATCATGTGTATTTCTTGCACTATAGACCCACATTTGGAGAGCAATGCTTTCAAAAGGTAAAGATGTCCAAGCTTTTGCAAGGTCAAGATGTCAGGTGTTTGCTTTCTGAGAAAGAGAGTATTCTTCAGTAAAACACATGCAAACTCAGCCCCTCTCCATCAGCCTAAGCATGAACTGAACAGTGGCACATGGATCCACATGGCACATGGATACCTCCATCCACTTGTTTCTGTCTCCTGCAAAGAATAATTTCACTGCACAGCAGCCAGTTCCTGCTCAACAACTTTAGATGTTCGCAGTGTACTCCCAGTACAAAGAAAGGAGCTGCAAACTGCAGTTTTACTGGGAAGAGAGTTTAATCCCAAACCCCACAAAGGCAAATTCTCATTACTTCAAGGGCAGGATGAGAGGTTGCTTTTCTAACAGCATGTGCTACTGTGTTCAGCACCCCTCTTCTCCCATTAGCACTATCCCAATGCCTCATAACCCTAACAGCCATACTCTCTGCCCCCCATTCCTACCCAAGGCAGCCATTTAGACTCCAAATTCAGCATACCTGTCTGGTAGTCTGCTTCAAATTCGGCCAGTGTGAGGGCAGGATTAACTAAATTCCTCTTATCTCTTCCTGCACTTGTAGGGTGATGAGGGAAGGAAGAGCTGCACAGTTCCCACCTGGCAGACAATGTGTATTTAAACAGTGAGAAACTCATCAACTTTGTTTGGATCACAGAGATGAGCCACAAAGGGTTTCTTTTATTATTGTTGTTGTTTGGAGTTTCAGGGTGTTTGTTTTTACAAAATCTGGAACAGCACAAAACAAAATCATGAAAAGAAACCTTTCTTGTTAAGAGAAACGGAAGGACCTTCACTATTCCTAAAGCCACCTTCATCACAAACTAAACCAAGTCTTAAAACACTCAGGGGCACAGGCTGTCAACAATCACAAGTAATCACAGTCAGTGCCACTTTATCAGGTTCTCTGCCAGATGACACACTACATATGGATTTCCCCTTATGATACATTTATAGCACTTCGTAAGGTTTCTCCTGCACTCCTGTACATCTACATCAGTAAGTGTCTCTTCCATGACACCTGCAGCTACAAAACTGGTACACTGAAAATATTATTATACTTAGCATCCATATGTTAGCAAGATCCGGGGCTTGGGTTACCACTTGTGTAAATCAAATACAAAACACTCCCTTCCCATACTCACACACCTCTCTGCCGTGGGAATGCCAGCTCGTCCAGCATTGCCTCCCTCCTCTGACAGAAGGATCTCTAAATGCAAAGCTTAATAGAAACAGTTAATATCTTGAGTGTGGCTCTGAGCCATCTGAGCTCTATGTGTAATATAATCGGGTTCATAATGCCCAGAATAGCACTCTGGAGTCCTAGTACAGACTAAGACCTCACTGTATTAAGTGTTGTGTGGATAGTTGCAGTGGTGCAGTTTTCTCTTCTGTAAAATTACTGAGCACCATATACAGGAACCAACCATAACCCATATTTTACAGAAGCTGGGACACAGGAGAGCAATGTATACTTTTCAAATGTCTTTTTTTGGCAGCTAAATCAAGTTAGTATTTTCACAGACACACTGAGGGAGGGAGGGAAGGGAACACTGAGGTTACTCTCTCTCCAGAGCAGACAGGCAAAAGCCTAGTTCAGCCAAAGCTCACTGAAGCTCTTTATGTTCCCGTTCAGTGACAGAGGTCACTTGTCGAAGCCTGAACCAGATCTGGTACAGGACTGCCTGCTAAGCATGCTGGCAAAAGGATCTGAGCTATACCCTCCTCTGCAGTTGTTTGTGTTTCTTCAGGAACACCAAAGACCTGGAGTCTGTCCCAACACTGCTTGCACTGCCTTTGCTAAAAACATGCCTTTTAGCTCCAAAGTAAAATTTGTCTTGAATTCTTTGTGCTCTGAAGAAAGCAAGCACATACACAGGATCCATGAAGAAAGTAACTGCATGTGTTTGCCAAAACACTTCACTTATGCAAATTCTGAATTTCAGCACAGATTCCAGGATTTCTTTCCTACCATAAACAGGTTAGATCCATGTTTGAGCTGATTACCCTTTCATGCTCTTTAGGTTCACAATGCACAGCAGGTGCTGCTCATACTTCCAAAGCATCCAGAAGTCACAGCAATTCATTGATTTTTATGAAGCACCAGGTCATGCTTTCTGGCCTTCAGCTGATCACAGTTCATGAGATTTCTTCACATTTCAGGCTTAGGAACTGTATGTGTTTGAAGTGAATAGAGACTAGATGCCTTTTGGCAAGATGCCTGAGGCAAAGGCCTCAAGAGAGAAATCCACCATTTCCCAGGCTAATACAAATGGACAGGCATCTCCTTGCTTCAACTTTTATTCCCTATTTGTGAACTGGCTACAAAGAAGGACATTCTCCTCTCACCTAAAAAAAAAATCTGTGGTTTTTAGCACTGCTTTGTCTTTTTTTCTGCTGTGTGTTTCTCCCCAGAGAAGAGGAGCCCCATCAGCCCATGCAGTGTCTGATCAGAGTCCATCCTGCCCTGGCAGCATGTTCTCCTGAGCTAAACTGAACAGGTGGGGAAGGAAGACAAACTTCCACAAAGCTATTTCTTAAACCAGATTTACAGTAATACTGTGAAACAGAGTAGGGTCATGGGTGAGGGAAGATTGAACACATTTATAGCTAACCAGCAAGACTGCCATGAGAGACCGTGACCTAAAACAGATTTTCAGAGAGAAACACCAAATCCAACAATCACGTGCAACCCAACTGGGAGCTGCCACTGCCTCCACTCTTGCTGTACCACTGCAATGCAATCACAGTACCACCTTTCTCACTGAAGTAACTGCTCCTCTAAGAGGAGGTAATAAAAACTACCTCATCTTTTGCATGCCACAAATGATGAGGATCTGAAAGTCTGGGTTTTGGCATCTAAAATAACTGCTGTGAAAATATTACAGGAGATTTTTGCCAGAACAGGTGAGAAGAGCTTTCCAACTTCTTGAAAGAGATAATGTGTACAGAGGCAACCCAGTGCAGAACTGCAGGGACAGCAAAAATGTAAATCTCACTGCTGTGGTGGACATTTCTGAGGCTGTCAGTGCAGGAAAGAGGAGAAAGTCAATTGCTGCTTCACCTGTGGTCAGGTAACTCAGGAGACAAGCCATCAGGATCCACAGAAATTCTGATTATCTTCTGGAATAACAGATGTAGTTTCTGTGAGAAAGATTTTTTCATAGGGATATTTTTGACTATTGGTTGAATAACTTCTTTGTTCCAGAATCTACAGAGAAAAAAAAAAAAAAAAAAAAGACACTTCCTGCTATTGCTTTGCCATTCAAGACATTGTCATTGTCACCTTTCAGATGTGTAAGCATAAGAGACAGCAGCAGCTGAGCTGTAGTAATTAGGAGGGAGAGATGTGCAGGCCTTGTCTCACATCTTCCTGTTAAGATGCAGTTTACACTTTGGCAGGTTTGGCAGTCCCCAGTGAAAATAAGCCATCTGCATCTGCTCCAGCACACCATCCTCATTTCTGAACCCTTCAAGCAGTTCTGGAAAAATCAGCATTGCCTCCCTGCTTTTTTCAGGCCTAAATGTAGTCACAAACCCATTAATTCTCTTACAGTAGTGCAGGAACACTGGCTCTAGACCTGTTCACAAGGCAACTACTTAAAAAAAAAAAACAACAACCCAACATTTCCCATTTTATTCAGGCATCTACTGAGTTCCAAGTTCCACTGCTTTCTGTACTTGCAGCAGGGAAGCCAAGAGGGACGCAAGCAACCTTATTCAATTCTATTCACAAGCATCCTTCCTTGGGAAAGCCAATAACTTTCAGAGGGTCTCTGCAGACTTTGCTCCACTGCTTTGCACACTGGAGAATGGCTGGTTGGTAATCCTCTTTTCATTCAGTGAGCACAGACCCAAAGGTTTTCATGCCTGTGAGCTCAGAAATTTCCATTTCCATTTGAGAGAGACATTTTCCTGGCAGTTCTCAAAAGATGCATTTGTAAAATAGGGAAACAACCTCAAGGAATGCTAAAGCAAAGGAATAAAGCTGTACGTGGACAGCCTTTCTACCTCAGCCAGGAAAGGAAATTCCTTCTCAGCACCAATGCCCCTTAAACACAACCTCCTCTGCAACTACCAAATACTTGATCAACACAAAGTGACCAGCTGACCACCCTACCCTGTACAAACACCAAACATTTTCCTCAGTTCCTGGGGCAACAGCCTCCAAAATCCGAAATGAAAGAAAATGTCCAGAAATGTGTGTTTGTGTGTGCATGCAATGCAAGCAAAGGAAAGGGGTGTATATCAGGTGGCTGCAACACATTAGAGAGGTGAAGGTGTTCTAATGAACTCACTACAGGAAGACACACTCACATCGTAGTTTTTAAACTTGCAGTCCATAGACTTTTGTTGTCTCCAAAGATAATTAAAAAGCCAAATCCATTGGTGTATCCGTATTGTAAAACGTTTAGAAGTTTGCAGATCCAACGAGGTTGAAACTTGCTTCTTCCAAGTGTGAAAGATTTAGATGGCCCAAAGCCAAGTCCCAGGAGAAAGCCCTAGTCACTGGCTCAGGAATGCCAGCTCTTAACACCAACCAAATGCATACAAACCCTCTGGTAGGGCAATTTACAGTATCATCTCCCACAAAAACTCACTTAAAATTGCAGCTATCAATCACCTACTTACTTCTGTGCCAGGGAAACCTGACTGAGTCTCACTTTAACGCTCTCCAAAGCAGTCAGCCGAGTGAGCTGTTTTCCCTGCCTTGCTTTGGGGAATTCCTGCTTGGTGTTTCTGTAAAGAGAAACAAGAAGGCTTCACACTGCAACAGGCAGGATCCCCCCCCATCACTCCCAGCTCCTTAGCAAAAGCATTCCTGAGGTGCACTGTGCCCTAATAAATCAACAAAAGAGCTCCAGGTTTCCCGGCAGCTGGAAACTGGAATTCTGCAGTGAAGGCAAACACCTCTCCAGCTAAAGCAAACACAGCCAGGGAGCCCCTGATGAGCACCACAGCTACTGTCAAAAGAGGGATGGAGGGAGAAGGTGGGATCATAGGGCATCTGGCTGACAAAAGGCGATCCAACATAAAGACAGAAGATGGTCATAAGCCGAGCCCTGACACAGGCTTTCCTCTGTGCAGGCATGTGCTTGCCAAAATGGTTTATCAGAATAAACCCACAAAACTTCATTTTTAGAGCAATAGCCATCTTGTTCTGATACAGATGGTACTTTTGCCTTTAAGAGCATTTATTTTAGTGTTTAGAAGACCCATGTAAAAGATCCTGCAAAAATACAGAACAAAAATAGCCTAGTCTTAAACAGCTTATAACTTAACTCTAAAATAAACGAAGCCAACAGCAGTGATTAGTATGAACAGCACTCAGCTCAGCAGAACAAGACGACTGCTGTTTCCAGGGGCAAAGGAAGGCATTCGGGTTTTTTTTTCTTTTTAAACTATATAACAGAAGAAACCTGATGAAAGATTTGAGAGAAGAATTATTAGGTGGGTTGGAATACATTTATGGGCCAGCCACCTCTCAAACAGAAACCAAGCATTTTTAAAAGTAGCACAAGGAAACAACAGAGGGTAATGTTACCAGACAAACAGCAGCAAGAGCCCAGTTTCCAGCACTAATATTTGCTAGATTGCATACAAAAAACTAGATGGGCTGTTCAGTGCCTCTTTTTCAGTTGCACTTGGCGAGTAAGGGAAAGGAGAAACCAAGCAGGGCTGAAAGAGTGACAGTAAAAAGCAAAAGACCTGACTTCCTCAGATGCTCTTACAACAGGAACAACATCAATACCATAAAATATCTCTCATTCAATAAAACAAAGGCATCTTCCTCAGATGCACCCTGAGAGCTGGAATAAATACCCAGTTTTTGCCATCTCCCCCTCCTGATGTTTATGCTCTCCCACAGGGAGTTTCCTGGTAACGCTTTCATTGCGTAGATGGGAGGTAGCAGAGGGTAAGTGTGAACAAATTTACTAATGTCAGATCCGATCTGGACTGCAAATCCAAGTCTTCACCTTCCATGGCACCATTTGGAGCCCTCACTTTGAGACCACTGTAAGGCACATTCTGCTTCCCACTCCCTTGAAGAACCACCAGATACCAGTCCACAAGCAAACACTGCTTTTACGGTAAATCCTGGTCTACCTACACGTGGTTAATTGAGACACCAGATGCCAGGCAGCTGACAGTGCACAGCAATGGTGCAAAGCCAGCAGCCCCATCAGCAGGTGAGTGTCAGGAGCTCCCACACCACAAATCAACCCTCCCAGCCTGAGGGAGATCCAGCTGGCAGAGTTGTGTTCTGTTTGGGAAGACCGTGAGTGGCACTTAAAAGCCCTGAGTCTCAGGAAAGAAATAACAGATTAATGTGCTGGGTGAAGGACTCCTACATATGCATACGTGGAGACAGACACACACAAAGGAGGGCGGGGGGAGCGGCTGGGAAGAGTGACAGCAAGACTTGTCTCTGGGCCTTGTGCTTATTTTGACCTTTCAGCTAAAGATTCTCCAAAAAGGCACTGCTCAGCCCCAAGCCTGATTAGATGTCTTGGGAAAAACAGAGCACAAAGCTTCACACATGAATGAGCACAGAGCCATAACACGATCTTGATATTCCCACCCATCCATATGGCCAAAAAAAGCTAAGTTCTTCAATGCAAACATTGGCAGCAGCAATATGAAACTAATGTGTTAATTAGCAGATTTTGCAATCCAGCACACAGCACAGGCTGCTGATGGTGGCTATTATATAGTCAATCAGAAGTGAAACAGAACAAGTACCACATTACTTAAACCATTCACAACAAGGTTAATAATTTGCTAATTGCATATTTCTGGCCTGAGCAGACCAAGGTCTGTTTTTCAAGCTTCTTTTCTCAAAGGTATGTTGAAATGTATTTAGCAGGGCAAGCTCTCCATCACTTGCAACTCTTCTCTTTGTTAACATTCAGCCTTAACTTGAATGTTTATTTTAAATTCAAGAAAGGCCGCTGCCTTGCTTTACACAGCATCAGACTAAATGAGCTCAATGATTTCCCAGCCTTGTAAAACTCTTTAGTTTTCAGCCTGTAAACAATCACAAGTTATTCTGAAACAATCAGAGGTTAAATTACAACACTCATCAGATTTACTTCTTGTATAGGATTTTCACATTGAATGCAAGAGATTATGAAACTGAATTACTTAAATGCCACTGGAATTTAACATAATTCCTTAGAGTACATGGGTTTACATACTATATGCTTAATAAAACTCTACTGTCCTAGAAAGTTTAATCAATAAAATAAACACTGCAAGACAAGTGAGATACACTATTTAATCATTACACTGATAGTTCTAAGAAATATTAAAAAATATAAAGAAGATTTCATTTTCAGGAGATATTTGAAGTACAAACCTCAAGCTGACATTCCTGTCATGGACAATATTCTTTACATCCAGGATGTACCACTTAGGGTGCATAAAACATCTGGACATAAAGTTTGGAAGGAAAAGAACAAACAGGGATGAAGAACACAACAGAATTGGTCTTGGGGTTATTTCTAAAGCACAGAAAAACAGAAATCAATTGCACCAGGACTAGTTAGAGTCACATAATTTAAGGTACGGCTGCTCTGATTTCCTGCCTAACACACAGGCACTGTTCCATTTTATCCACTCACACCTCCATAAAGCCCATTAAGTGGTTCTGTGAAATGTAGTGGTTTATGGCATCCAGACTAAAGGCCTTTGGAGGTCAAAACATAAGTTCACTACTCTGCTAGTTGTTTGCTACAATGGCTCCATCATTCCTTCTGGCAGTGAGGTCAGACTAATTTCTTATTTGTTTGTCTTCTGCCTTGAGCCATTAATTCCTTCTCTGCTGGATTAAAGAGTGGCTCCTCAGAGTCAATTATGCACATGTTTTAACCAAGTCACCTCTCAATAGCTTTTTTGGCAATCAATAGATTGGTCCCGTCAGTGTCTCAGTACAAGGCATCTTTTCTTGAGTCTGAACAGCTTATAACTTTTTTTTTTCATTTGGTTGTTTTTTTTGGTTTGTTTTTTTTTTTAGTGTCAGTTTGCTTGTTCTCCCCCCACCTCTTCCCCCTTCTTCAGGGTCACTGCTTTGGTGAGGCACAATCAGTGAAAAATCAACATCTCTGGCACACAGAAGTCCAAATTTGCCTGCATCAGATGGATATAATTTCACTGGGCCTGTTTTACAGCATAACAGAGGAGCTACAGAAATCAGGCTCCAAAGATCGTATCAGTTCACTAACAATCAATTATCTGACTGTACTGAGTGTAAGGAGCCCATATCTTTCTTAATCACCATTTAATCATTTCTCCAAAACCTCTAAGGAAAACTTCATTACCTCCCCCATTCTGCCAAAGAATTACATACTATTCAGAATATTCAAGCAAGAAAATCCCAACATTCCTGTCATTTCTAGCCATGGTTTTGAACTTGTCCTCAGCATGGACTGCTTCTCTGCTGAATCAACATTAGCAGTGGCTTTAGACTTATTTCCAGAATACTGATGAAGTACTGAACAGCAGAGTACACTACTGACGCTTGCTGAAGTCACCGCTAGGAATACAGTTTTCTGAAATCTACCCAGTAACCCATGATTTCAGAAGCATCAGCCTTTTCTTTTAATTAAATAATTATGAGGTATGCTGTTGGTGTTGGCAGAGATCAATTATTCATACCATTCTATGACTCCAAGCCAAACATCCAATAAACACATTACATGAACAGTCACCTGCTGCTGTGTTTCTTTCCAGCAGCACTTTCTTACCATTAGCACAACCCATCCCTTCGGAGGTGTATATCCCCTGAAATAAACACCAAAATGATAACTACCCATCTCAAACCTCCACAAACACCTGACTTATTCAAGATGACAGCATGAAAAGCATTCCTTGTAGATGTTAACCAGGCACTCCATATCACAAGGACTGGTACCTTCCTCAACTTCTGTTCTAGCAGGAGGCCCATTGAACTTCCACCTCTAATCAGGTTTCCATTGTGTGGCACTTCTCACTTTGTGTTACTTCTCACTGTGTGTTATACAATAAACACACATCTAAGTTTGCAAAGAGCACACGGCAGAGAGCTTATGCTCTGAGTACAGGCAGGAGCACAGGCCAGGTTTGGGAGCAGGTCAGTGTGACAGCTCGAAGGCCTCTGCCTGTTGTACCACTTGGAAGAAAATAATTCCAAGGCAATAGTAGAATGAAACATGTGCCTTTTACAAGCTCTTACCCTGGCATTTTTGAAACAAGAAATTTACTTCCCATTGTGAACCCCCCAGCCCGGCTGCCCAGGATCACCAGTACCTGGCTGTCCCAAAACAGCTCCAAGTAGCTGAACAAGCAGCCTATGGAAAACTGGTTCCAGGGAAGGCTACCCATCAGTTTTAACAGCAGAAAGTCTGCTCATATTTATGGATGACCCCTCAAGTGAACTGCATGACTGCTTTTGTTGATCTGCTCGCAATGATCCATTCTTTCAGTAGGAACACCAGGAGGAAGCCATGCTGGAACTGGGCAAGGGAAAAAAACCACCCCGTGGACATATGGAATAGGACAGAAAATTCCCCTACAATTTCTGTAAGTTTATTTCCAGCAATGCCCTGCATTGACTTTTCTAGCAGCTTTTTGGGACACCTTCACACATCAAAGCCCAAACCACACCACAGTAGTCATTTTGACTAAATCTACTTTACAAATTGATTAAACCATTGATTTTTTCATAGCTTAGACAGACACAAAGTGACCTTTCCATCCCACAAAAAACCAAAGGGAATTAACACATGTAAACAGAATCTTCATTTAAAAGGGAGTGTTTTGCTCCCTTAGAAGGAAAGTCCTGCAATACTTTATTTTTTCTTGCAGCTCTCAAAAGACCAATTCTCCTTCCTCCACTTGAACTTTTCACCTTTTTGTCCAAAACAGGCCAAAGGCACAAGATTTCTCAGAGCATACACAGAAAAGCAACCTGAAGACAAACACAAGTCTTCCTATAGGTCACCAAGTGGTAAAGACATCAGTACTATTTTGTCAGCTAACGGGTCTATTTCAGTCTGTGAAGCAGCAACACAGAGGACAGATCACAGTAGAGAAAGGAGTTTTACAACCAGAAAGATTTAGTCTTTCTCTATACAGAGAAGAGGTTTTTGAGATGTATTTTTCATTACTGGAATGACAAGGATGGTCCATGTGTTTATACTGGTTGAGACCATTTCCCTTGTGAATCACTGCATACATATAATTTTTACCTACTTAAAATAAACACATTGTTTTGGGCCAAGTTCCTTGTTGCCTTGTGGTACTTCCTACATAGTGCACTTGGGGATGCAGACTACAATCCTAGAACTGAACAGCCAGGTATTATTAGTGTTTTGATGATCAAACAGGCTCTGGCAGGCTGCAGAAAACACAGTGACTGTAATTGTCACTGTAGCACCCGTTAGGATCACACTGTGCTGGCAGCAGTGGGAAGAAGGGAAACAGATGCACAGCTCAATGGCTTTCAAACATTGAGGAAAAGGATGAAACCACGGAATTATGAGTGCAGGTCATTCTCTAACAGCTTTGCTCAGTGCAGCAGCATCCTGGGACTTGCATGTGGATGCTTGCTGTGGACACCTGCACCAGGCACAGACACACACCTTTGATCAGCAAGAGAATACTGAAATGCAAAAGTACTTAAACAGAAATGTTCTTGGGACTGTGTGAGCAGCACCAACATACAAGTTCCTCCCAGCAGGACACCTATCCCTGTCATCCACTGGAGGGTAAACACTATTCAGATTTGTCTGTAGCTAATGAGTTTGGCATACACAGATCCATGGCAAAAGCTCTGCTACAGCAGGTCTGTGATGGTAGGATGCTGTAGATGTATTTGTATGGCTGTATCCAAAGTAAAACTGGTCTGTGATATGTCCATCAGCTTGCCTACTCTTTCTACTCTTCACAACCTTTATTCACAGAGTTCAACAAAGACAGCTCTCCACAGTGGTGAAGCCTAGTTAAGCATTGTGAATAGTGGGCATTATCAGTATAGGTCATTAAGGAAAGCTTCATGATGCCACCACCCTGTACAGACAAGCATCAGACCCACAATGAAACAGAACAATTACTTGCAAGACCATTGATGGCAGGGGGCTGCCTGGGTTCTATGCCCAGAAAGTGCATTTACAAAGTTTAAGTATCCAGAACAGTACTGCCACCACAACATACAGGAATAACTATAAAATATAATTGGCAAGAAAGCATAATTGTCAGAAGCCTTTATATTTGTGGCACTCTGCTGAGCTTGTTACCGAGGCTACTGACACAGGCTTTCACCTCCCCTGCAGACCAGCTCAGTGTGGAGAAGGAAGGGGCCATGGTGACTTGGGCACTGTGAGGACAGAGACTTGACTGTCCCAAGCCCAAAGAAAGCAAAACAGGCTAAATGGCTCTTTCATCTGGTCCTGTGCAGCTGCTCATATGGCCACACTGCCAGCAACACAGTCCCTACTGCCCATCTGTGCTGCTGTGGGAGGTAATCTTGCAGGTACCTGTCCTCTGGGCAGTACAGAGAGCGAGAAGAACATTTATGTGGCAGCTGCTCTACCGCACCACTCATTTTTCTTCAGCTCTGCATCATCTCAGCAGTGCTGGGCACAAAGCACAACCAGACACTCCAGCTCTGGGACTCCAGCTGCCTGTTACTGAGGCCAAGGAGCTCAGCACATCGAGTCACTCAGGGATGGCAGTGCCGCAGGGGCTGCTCTGCCTTCCTGCCAATTCAAATTTTGCCTACGCTGCCAAGAGGACAAGCTGGTAGCAATCACTCAGGGCCATTCTGAAATTGCACGTGCACCTCTGTTGGCTGTCACACATCTGGAGAACAGTTTCTGGTTACAAATCCCCAAAAGAGAGGAAAAAATTTAGATCAAAGGAGGAAATAAACAGTACATGTCAGTGTTACCCATTACAGCCACAGCAGTGCCTCAAAAGGCAGTCGCACAAGGGAACCACACCTCTCCATCATAGCCTTGAGAAAGCTGCACTGCCTGCAGGACAATCCTTACAATCTTTGTCTTAAATATCTCTCAAGTTTCAGGTTGACATGAAATGCAATTCAAAATACATTTCAGCTAAGGATCAGAATATAAATTCACAAATGCTATAGTCTTCCTGGGTACTTCAACCTTTCTGCAGCCTCATTTCATCAATTTCTATCAAAATGCTGAAAAGATCTGGTAAACAAACCAAGCCCCTGGTTAGTACTTCTCCGTTTCCTGCAGTGGTACACAGATCTCATGCAATTAATTCAGTTGCACATCAGCTTTACCATCCTCTTGGGTAGAATAATTCAGTAGTGGACTGCAATCTGTATGCAAGAAGTCAAGCAGGAACCAAATAAAGAACAAAATATTGATGTCCGTGTGATTCAAAAGTCCAGGAACTGCTTCTGCACTAGAGATCTCTAGCAAATACAACTTTTGGCTACACTAGGAGACAGTAGAAGACAGGTGAGAAGAGCTTATGACTCTGGTGTGTGGAAGACAGCAAACAGATGATCAAAATGCTCATCACACATATGATAATTTCATAATTCACTAATTTAATCGCTCTCTCCAGCATTTTAAGAAGGTTCAATGCAAAAAAATCTTGGGATCAAGGCTGAAAGTGCTAAAGAGAGAGTTGATTCAGGGCCATTAACATACTCCAAGCTGTCCAAAACCATACAGCAGCTTCAGTGAGGACATTATTTCTGACAAAGCCCAGTCTGGCAGGACCATCTCTAAAGCTATGGTTCCTCTGCTTTAAATTTTTGTTGTCTGAAAGACTTCCAGCTGAGCAGAACACTCAGCAGGCAATGCCAGGAGCATTTTCTTGAGCATTTTCTTGGCCAGCGGTTCACAGAGGTTGGCATTTCTTTATGGAAACTAGAGAACCCAAAAAATTCTTTAGTGTCTCACATGGGAGGATGAGGGCATGGGCCCTTGTAGGCACAGAGGGATTTCAAGAGCACACAATCTTCTGGAGTCAGGATCAGAGGGGGGAGACAGGTGGCACTCCAGTTCTTAATGTAACTCCACACAAAGAGCAGGGAAGCCACTTAACCAAATTGTGAAATGGTGCAGTACAGGAAAGCTAAAAGGGCAGAGATTGAAACAAAAATCATTTTCAAATTACATACATGGGCAGCAACCCTCAGCTGAAAACACTACTTCTATGTAGTAATTTTGAGAATTGTTATAGCAGGGTAAGATGTCAGACATACTCATTCTATTTATAGAATGACATGCAATTTAGTCGGAAAACAAGTTTCATCAGCATAAATGTTTGAACACAATCAGCTTCCTCCACCTGCACAGTTCCAGGCACAACCACCCTCCTGCCACAGCAGAGCTGCAGGGAAGGGTAGGACACAAGAAGGACTGCATTCTCCTTGGAATAACTTCAGCAGCAGGATGAACCCCATCATTGCTACTCAATACCACATTATGCCAAGATAAGCTGACACACATGTTTTTTTTCACTGAAACACAGAAGGACTGGCTTTAATTTCAGAATTAAGGAAAAGTGCAAAGAGAGG
Source organism: Pseudopodoces humilis (assembly GCF_049639895.1). Taxonomy (NCBI): domain Eukaryota; kingdom Metazoa; phylum Chordata; class Aves; order Passeriformes; family Paridae; genus Pseudopodoces; species Pseudopodoces humilis. Next base: position 11,756,250 of record NC_142212.1, on the reverse strand, counting down.
GAGAATGGTGATGACTTGAAATTGTCTGCACCTGCAGATACAAAGCAACAGCAAACCATTTAGCCAGTACCTTACAGCTGTGTATCCCAATGGCTCACCACAGATTCTATGTGGGTATCTGAAGCAAGTGGTGACACAATTCCTCAGCTCCAGTCCCCAGTACAGAACCAGCCTAGCTAAACCACTGCCAGAAGCAAAGATCAATCCCCTTACAGCCTGTGACACAGGGACCAGAGACTTCCCACACCAGATGGACCAGGAACAGATACAAGTAGCAAGATAAGATTACAACGTTCAGAAACTTCAAGAAGGGAAATGAATGATCATTTTCTAAAAGAGAGTAGCTATGAAGTTGCAAGAATTTTGAGAGCAGCAGCGCTGTTGAAGAGCAGAGGCTGGGGAAATGCAATAGTTCCAGACTGTTCCACAATTAAGCCTCAGAGCCAAAAGCAAAGCAATATCTCACACATTTACCAGGCACAGAAGAAGTGATCCTAACACTACCTGCAGTTTTTATACTGCAAACAAATCACTGAAGTTCACATTCAATTAAAGTCTGGCATCTAGAAATTTCCTTAGGATCTGTTTCATTTGAAGAGTCATTTCACATTTTGATCAACATCTAAAATCAGATCATGCTACCACAAAGTTCTTATCTACTTCCTTTTCTCCTCTTTCTTTCTTAGATTGTCAGACAGGACTTGATATTAGAAACTATTTTAAAATGTATTCAATAACAAAAGTAAACAAAAACCAAACCAAAACAAACAACAAAAAATAAACAAACAAAAACGAGCAAAAAATCCAAAACTAAACAAACCAACAGCAAAAAAATTGACCTATTGAAACCATTTGTTTCTTCTTTCTTTCTCTCACAAGTATTGGGAGGCAGCACTTCTAGTTAGTAAAAGAAAAGAAGACTTAAGTTGTTTCCTGGAACCTCAGAATAGCTCAGATGTCTTAGTTACTACTTGGCTGAAAAAAAATTATTAGCAGTGAAAACAAGTCCTCTTCATTTATTACTTAAGCAGTTGGGGAGAAGAGGCAGAGCCTTAAAGAGCTCACACCAAAGCACTGTGGTTCTCCCATTAGTCAGGGCTGCGTGTTGGTACAGGTTGGAACATCCTCCTTCATGTTTTTGCACCTTTGCAGCTTAGCAAGTCTGAGCTCCAGCAACTACAACCCCAGCCAGTTTATTAAGCAGGGGAGCATCTCAGTTATCACTGCGGCAAACCACAGCACGCAGGCTGATTCTTCATGGTTCCAGAGAAATATGCAGGTAGCAAAACCCCCTCCATGGTGTTTTTTGAGTGTCTCCTGGACTCAGTGTGCCACCAGGAAAGTTCCTTTGGCTTTCACCACTGTGCTGGAGTAAAGACTATGCAACACATGAGTTTACTGTTTCCCAATTAAATGAAGCATCTACTCTGCCTTCTGGAACAGCGGTATCGCTTCACGAGACTGTGCTCCTACTGCCTCAATCGCTTGTTTCTGAAAAACACATGCAAGAATTTATAACAATTGTCTTCCAGCACTGAGATGAAACCAGACAAAGCTCAAATGATCAATATGAATCTTCTCGAAAGACATTATCACAACCATCAGGTCATCAAAGAGACCTCAATAATAGGACAGGGAAAAATGTTACCAGCACAATGAAAGACCAGCTGGCACATTCCCATAAAGGCAAAAGCAGCCCTCCTGTGGTTTTCATGAACAGCATAAGATGAATCCTTTCAGATACAGTAATCCTGCAATCAGATACTCACAAGAACCACAAATAAATGCAAATCAAATCCAGGGCTTTAACAGATTATAGGGAATGCAAAGGAGAGTCAGTAGAATGGCACCAGATCCCAGCATGCAGGGTACAAAGACGTTTCACTGAAGATCCAGGTGAGCAAAAAGGGCACCAGTCCAACCCCTGCTTCCTGAAACTAGCTTGTATCTAGAGGGCTAATTCTTATAAGGAAGCAGGCAGGCTCATGCCTCCTCTGACTGCTACCACCCTGCATAGCCTGCAAGCTGGGATGAATCAAAGTCCTATCATCTTCCTCCAAGATGCCCTTATGCAAGATTGGGAGGGTTCAGCTCAGAACTTGGCTGCAACAAACAATTTGAAGTTTCAGGAGAAAAAAAAACAACAGCTACAAACAAAACCAGAACAGATGGAGAGGCTGTCAGTGAGGAGAAGAAACTGAAGTCCTTGTGAGTTTGCTTTGACAAGCAAGAACTGAGACAGAGAAGATGGCAGAAGAGAAATAATGTCAATCTACCCAATTCAGCAGTAAAGCTTTTACTAGAAAAAAAATCTCAAGCGTTTCTGTGGAGTTGCAGCTTTATCTTCTGAATTTCTCATCTGTTGTTCTCCCTCTCCAGCTGACACTGAAACTTACGCTGAAAAGGATACCATACTTCCCTGTACCCATCATTGCTGGCTAAAGGAACGCTCCAGAAAGCAAACAGCAACAGTGGAAGACAGAAAAGTGCAATTACTTCTGTCTTCTGTTGGACAGTGCTGGATAGCACACACCCCACACAGGCAACGTGGGTGGGTGCCTTTTCCTTCAGAGCACACCCAACATACAACTGGCACTGCTTAATTTGGCAGGCAGCCTCTCTCCAGGCTCACGGGGCCACCTTCGGCAGCAACAGATACTTTTCAGAACTGTTTAGTCCTTGCAGGCTCTGCTGGCACTGCCAGGAAAGCCCAGGCGTGCCAGCAGCAGGAACACTCCAGCAACAACCCTGCTTCACACAAAGCCTGGCACTGCAGGGAACAGCTCTGCACACTCATTACAGCCCTCTGTCAGCTATTCCCTCTGCCCTTATATGGGAACATCCCGTGGCCCCGCTGGGAATATGATGCTGTTGGTGGACATGAAAGGTAAGGCAATACCTGAGCTGTCAGCAGGCGAGGGCAGAATTCTTCTGTTCTGAAAAGCAAGCAGAGTCTTGGGGCCTCAACTCTTTACAGCACTCGCATGGGAGAAAGTAGAGATTAAAAGTGTCAACTGCTGACAGTCTGCACCCACCTTTCTCAAGAGTTATGCTGCTGATTTTAATCTTATTAAATATTGTTAATCGTATTACTAACCTAACTCTTTTCACATGTTGGAAGAAATTTAAAGAGAAAATTCCATGTATGATCATGCTATAGTAAACGCTTTCTGGCCAAATCTCAGTTCAGTGCAAGTCCCTGGCTTGCACATTCCAGTTCAGTTGTACACAGGTGTGGATGTGCATAGAAATAGTCTGCTCAGCACCAAACTACCTACAAGTCACCTTCTCTGCCAGATTCTTCTCCATCCATAACTTGTTTGCTTTCTTCTCCTGTGATTCTGCTAGGCATTGCTGGCCTCTCAAAGTGACCCTATTAAAACCTGTGAAATTCCATGCCCCATTTGTACCAAGGGGAAATACCAATTTCCCTATTACAATGCAAATACACGTAACAAAACAGCTCAGTGCCTCAGCTTCGCCCTGAATCAGGGTGAATGTTTCCATCACTGGCTTAGCTCCCTGACGTCACACAGACACATCATTAATATAACTCATCGATTTCTGCATTTCATTCACAAGGCAGAACACTTCTGTGATCCCTGTTCAAAAAGTGAGGTCACAAATCAGCAGATCTCATTCAGCCTTACACAGAATAGAGCACTTGTTTAAGTAAAATACTGACCCTGCTGTTTTACAACAGTCAGAGTTGTGGCCCCCTCCTCTTTGTAACTACAGCAGCAGTCCACGCTCTCCCAGGACTGCTCCTGTTCCAGGCTGTTACCTTGAGATAAAGCAGCAGTCACAGAAAGTTTTGATTTAAGAAAAGAAAGCTCTCAAATTGCAACTCCTGGAACACAAAACACACCTGCTCAGAGGGCCCCAAACACTTGCTGCAAACTCTTTCAAAAGGAATGCGTTCAAGGTGGAAAACGGGATCTCCGGACCAAGAGGAATGACCCCGTCAGTGCGCTCCGAGGAGCGGGGCGAGGGCCGGCCAGCTCCTCCAGCGCGGCCGCACGGGCTGCCCGACCCTCAGCCCGGTGCCACCTCCCACCGAGCCCTGCCCAGGTCGCGGGGGCTCGCCCGGTCCTACCACTCCCCGCATCCCGGTGGTGCTACCGCCGGCGGAGGAGCTCGCCAGCCCCGCCGCCCGCTCCCGCCGCTCCTCCGGGGCGCGGAGCCACGGGGACCCCCGCCCTCTTCCCTGTAGAGCCAGCCGCGGGGGCGGCTCGAAGCGGGGGCTTTCCCAGCCCACCGGAGCCCCCTCGCCCCGCCCGGGAGGCGCCGCCGCCGGGGAGGGGCCGCGCCCATCCCCCCACGCGGAGACAAAGCGCGGCCCCCGGGCGGCACCTGCCGCCGGCCGCTAACCCCCGGCAGCGCTTCCTCGCCCCGGGCCGGGCGCGGCGGCAGCGGCAGCCCGCACCCTCCTCCCCGCGGCCCCGGTGCCCGCCGCCCCTCACCTGCCGCCGCGGCGAACGCCCCGCTCCGCTCCCGCCGCCGCCGCCGAGCGCTGCCCGCACCGAGCCGCGGAGCGCTCGCCCCGCCCCGCTCCCCGCCGGCCGCCCCGCCCCCGGCCGCGCTCCTCCAATAGCAGCCGTCCGCTCCTCGGGGCCCCGCCCCTAAATCGGCCCCGCCCCGCAGGATCCGGCGGGTCCCCCCCGGCACGCGGCCGGCGGCGAGAACCCCATGGCTTGGGGGGGGGGGGGGCGTGGCCAGCGGCCCCTCCGCGCCCCGGGCCATGCCCGGCATCCCCAGCCCGAGGGCCGGCAGCGGACGCGGGGCTTGTGCCGCTCGGCACGACGGGCCTCTGCCTTGCCCGAGCGAGGCCCAGGAAACGCGACTGCTCCGGACGTTGCTGCCAAAACGAGCGGCAGCTGCCGGCCGGTCCGACTGCACCGCGCTGTGCCAGAGGGGTCCGCGGCGCCGCTGATGAGAGCTGGGCTTAAAGCTGTGCGTTTTGGAAGAAATCGCAGCATTTCTCTTGTCTCTGCGTTTGTAGCGATGTAACTTTGCAGTTAGGCTCGACAAGCCTTTGTGCTCGGCTCTGCTCAGCCGAGAAGTGCGAGTGAGCAGGAAACTGCAGCGGGCACCGGGCACAGGGAGCGAAACCTGACAGCAAAACCTGACAGCAAAACCTGACAGCAAAACCTGACCGTAAACCTGACAGCAAAACCTGACAGCAAAACCTGACCGTAAACCTGACAGCAAAACCTGACAGCAAAACCTGACCGTAAACCTGACAGCGAACCCCATTTGCCCCCTGTACACACACAGCATCGGGAGGCTTAGGCACAGCCCGGCTCCAATTTGCAGCGTATGTGGGAACCAGCACATTAGCGAGATTGAAGAATGTGACAAAAGCATAGTTATCTCTAGTTGCAAAACAGCGAAGGACATACCATTCCAGCTGAAAGCCGGTGGAGACAAAAGCACCATAAAGCAGAAGCGCCTGAAGTGATATGTGTAATATAAACTGACTGCTGGTTTTGTGATTTTTATTCCTGCGAAGCTGGAAGCTCCAGTTATGGGCAGAGCAGAGGCTGGTGCTCCGTGTAAGAGACAAAGGCATTTCTTGCCACTGAGAACTGACTGCATAAAATCCTCTCTCTGAATTAGGGGTAAGTTCTGTCAGTAACAGCTCTACAGAGGGACAGAATTAATGCTTCCATTTTTCCTCACTCACACTGTAACTTCTGTGTTTCCCAGATGTGCTGTGCTCTGCTGTGTTGTTGATCAGCGAATATACAGTTAGTCTAACAACTGACTTGCTATGCATGCAGTGATTGACTGTAAGTACTGGTCATTTGCCTGCTGAGCTGACTGCCAGATGTTTGGCAACCCCAGACAAAAGATGGAGTTATGCCTTAAGCACCCAGACAAATTCTGTGTGGAGCAAAGCAAACATCTCTGAGGATGTGAAGAAGTGATTCAGGAACTGTAGGTAAAAGCAAATTGAGGAAGAGTGCACAGGCCTGGGTTGTACAAGTTCAGAATTTGCCTTATGCTGGGGTGCCCATCACTTCTTCTTTCTGTCTACAGATGAAGCTACAGATCTCCATTGAAGACATATTGCTGTTCTGAAACTCTGAATTAGGCTTTCCTCCCACGTGCATTTCTGACATTTCAAGGGACATAGTTGGTACAAATCCCATGTCCAGAAGTGTCATTAAACATCCACTGTCTTTGTTAAAATACAACAGTCTCTCATACTGCCAGCCCCCAAATTTTACAAAGGAAAAAATAAGTCTGAAAGTTTAGAGATGCTGAACAGTCCCCAGGATCTGGCAGCATGACCATGGTCTCCCAAAGGAAGGATTATTTCAGAGGCAACTGCTGGCTGCCTCTCTGGGCCTTTGCTCCTTGGCCCTTCGTTATGCTGAGGAGTCCTTGGAGCCTGCCATATGCAGAGCCCATGAGGACTCCCATGAAGAGATGATCCCTTACTTGTCCTTCTCCTGACACAGAAAAAGCCATCCTATTACCACACCCCACCCACTGAATCTCTCTTTAGTTTAGAGCTCACTGAATTATCATCTCACTAATCAGAGACATTTTACCTGCACTCAAATTGCATCCGCCAAAATCCAGTTTTGGTGACTAAGAGCATTAAAAAAAAAAATAAAAAATCCCACCTTTTCTTTGCTCCAACCCATTCCTGACTCAAAACACTAATCCCCTTTGTGCCTTTCCTCCAGAGCCAGTCCCAACCTGCAGCCCCTTCTGTCTGGTAAAAAAACATCTGCACTTCACTTAAAAAGCAGCAAAAAACTATATGAGAGCACATTTGAAAGAAGAAACTTTTCCTTTGGTCCCATGGCAGGGTTGGTGCAGGGAACTGGATGCAGGGCCTGCCTTGGGAGCAGGGCAAGAAGAGCTTCTGTGCACCTTAGGGATGTTACAGTGTCTCCCTCCCACCCTTCTTATAGTCCTGCTGAGAGACAAGGGTATTGTAAAACCACTGCAGGATTAACCATTCCCCTTCTGGGAAGAGTTTTTAGCAGTCTGCACAAAAATTTCACAGTTCTTGAAAAAACCCAAACAAACCAATCAAACCCTAGAGAAAAAGCTAATTCTCAAATATTATACAGCTAAAAATGGTGTCACACAAAAACCAAACATCTTGAGGAAAAAATGAAAACAATTTTTATTTCCATTTGTTCAGAAGGTTTGTTTTGTTTTGTTGTTTTTAGTATATTTAAATCCCTAAAGGATCCTTTTCTGTAAAAACCCTTGTTAATGTCTGGTTCTAAGCAGGTTAGCTAAGTTTCTTACGTAACTATTATGATAATCACAAGGCTAGCAGCTGCTTATGCTCCTTTTGATTTCCTTCTTACTCTTCCTCCCCTCCAAGCAGGGGATGAGACAGTTTAAGAAAGTCACAAGGGATATGTGAATACTGTCTATAGCTTCTGGGAATAAAGTGTATTTAGAGCAGTAATTCAGGGACCAACAGAAGGTTAACTACATCTACCCTACTTCATATCTGACTCCATTCCTTTTAAGCTTTCAGTTGTCAGAACATTTAGAAACAGCATTAAGGTCTTTGTTATGGCCATTTGGGCACCTACAGATCTGCTGGCAGCACTCTGTTGATGTTTAATGGTCTGATTTTGAGTACAAAAAATCCCCCAGAACCTGCAGGGGTAGAGCAAGAGACTCTGAGCATACACCTATTTGCATAGGTTTGCTTTTCTCCCTGCAGAACACAGCAAAACAAGCTTGGGACGCTTGTGGCAATCCTTTTATCTTGGAGCTCTGCTGCTGTTTTTAAGGACAGACCTTCTCAGATTATCCAACTGCCAAGCACCAGAAATCTCACTTCTCTATGCTTTATGAGTGAGGTCATGAATGTAACTTGGTAGCAAAAATCTGGCAATAAAATACAGTTCTAAATATGTTACGGACAAAACCAGCATTATCTGCCTTTTCCTAGCTCACAAACCTCATTCCTACAGCAAATCTCAAACCTGTTTCTGAGGTAAACAGGACATCTCTACCACTCCACAAAGAGGGAAGTATTTGTTTTTAGAAGGTATGTTGGGAAAGGAACTGTCTTTTCCAAACAAACAGATACAAAGAAATCAACAGGAGCACCTGCAACTTCCGATCAGGATCCTAGAATGTTGGAACATTCAAAACCCAAGTATTAATAAACAAATAAATAAATAAATAAGCATCCTGATTTGACACTACATCTAACTGCTTTTGTCCAGTCTTCTTAAGCAATGTTTTCTAGTTTTCTCATGAGTAGAAGGAAGGGCAACTTTTCTCTTCAGAATGCACCTACTGTTAGAAGTCTGCAGTGACCTCATTCAAAGTTATTTCCATAGCCACAAGCTGTTTGCTTTTGAGTTACTGGTGGTTTCTCAAGGAGCAGTAAGAACTCAAAATAGCTTAGCATGGGCCAAGCTCAGGCCACTGCCATCCATTTTTCTATAGTTAATATCTTTCAAAGGGCTTCCTGTTGCTCTTACCAGGTTCTCTCCAGCTCAGCTTCTGTGTCTTGCCAGACAAAGGAACTAATCTGAATGAGCACTGGCTTCCTCTGACCTATACACAGTAGCCAGGTCAGTTCCTGGCCCCACCATTCCTGTCCGTGATTTTGCAACCACCATCCCCCTTGGATGAGCACTTGGGGCACAGGGCTGGCTGAACCATCCTTTGCCAGGTCTTTGCTCACAGAGTAAGAATTCAAGTCTCAAAAGGCCTTAGGAAATAGAAATTACTCGTTGAAGAAAGGATCTGCTGAAAGACCTCATTCCAAAAGTGACACTCAACTATCAACTATAAACCTTTTTAATAACTCAAAGGTATGCAACAGAACAACAGGATGCAGATTGCTGTGTGGTGGTTTTATTTTGTTTTGTTTTGTTTTGTTTGTTTGTTTGTTTTGGTTTTCTTTTTACTAGAATAGACCTGCAGAGCACAGGCAACAAAGTATTCACTTAGTCCTGGCTGAATCATCAGGAAACATGCACTGAGATGTCATGTGCTTGTGTAAATCACTGCTGCAAATGTACCTGAACTGAGGTGAGTGCCCAGGTAAACACCCCCTGTATGGCTGTGCTGGTTTTGTTCAAACTCGCATTTGCTGCCTGTGTTACCATGACAAAGGTTTGGCACAAAGTACTGAACAGATTATACATATAGTCCATGTTATAGCATCTTCCTGGATATTGCCTTCAGCCAGCTCAGGTACAGCTGCCACTGCTGCAGCCACACCTTCTGGCTTTGGGGTGCACATACAGTGCAGTGCCAAGCTACACATTTAGATCATTGCCACAATGGAATGATGATTAATCCAGGATGGAGGGAATACACAAATCTTCTCTCCTAATTATTATATAGTCACAGTTAATTACAAGGGTTTTTTCCTAATTGAAACTATTCTGCTGTCACTTCACACAGGAGGATTTAGCAAGGAAGAGCAGAACTAAGTGAGCCATGGTAATTACTTGTAACACAGAGCTCTGCCAGCTGCACACAGGATCTGTTCCTGAGTCTTCAAAACTCCCTGCAAAGGACAAGATCCAGTTATTTTCGTCTCGACTCATACATCTTCCAGCTCTTCTCAAATTTCAGGTGCTATTTCAAACAATCATTTTTCACAGATTTATTTGCTACTGTTCATTGACTGTTCTTACAGTCCTTGACTGACTTCCTGTAACCTTACACAGACTTAAAGCCACAGACTATCATAATACTCTCTTTAAATGGGTAAAAAGCAGATTTCTTTAGAGCAATACACAGCCCTTGGTTTTGTATTCTCATTTATTGTATACAAGTTTGGCCTCAGACCTCTGCTCATTTTTGATGCCTCTGAATACAATTCAGTGAATGCTGCGCTGACTTTCAAGTTTACCTGTCTAACCTTCAGCATTTAAAAACCATGCTGATATATGTAACCCATATGTTCAGTGATGTCAAATAACAAATTCAGCCGGTTATAGTAAGGGGGGGAAACTTTATGTAGTTAAACTGAAGAAAACCCCCAAACCAGGACAAAAATTCTCAGTGACTACTGTGGCAAATTATAAATAGAATCATTATACTAGTCCTCCCCCTTTAACAACACATTTGCCTGATTTTCATCAAGCTCCTGCAAGAAATATAACCTGTAAAAATATTTGTGAAATGATTAAATGAAATATTATAGATTTGAAAAATTCCATTGATCTGTATGCACACTTCTTGACACAGCTAAGAGTACGGGAATTTTTATCCCAGTTCTGAAGCCAGAAGATCAAACTGCTTCTCTGACAAATGCTTGTTACTCACTTCACACTCCAAATAATCAATGTAAAAATCAGCAGTGGAACTTCCCAAAACAACTTTTTGCACTTTCATCTCTCTTACAGGCCATGACTGTTTCTTTTTTCTGTTATTGGCACCCAGTGATACCAAATGAAGTTGGTGCCACATACATCCCTGTCTCAAAGACCTTGCAGTCTTAGGAGCTTATAATCAAAACCTCAAACTCTCTTAAAATAAGAGAAAGTCCCACCACAGCAGTGTGGACCAGACAGGCGAGTTGCTTACAGCAAAGCATTACAAATGAAGTGAGCACGCCACTCCTTTGTCTGCAAAGGTCCCACAGAAGTGCTTGTGAAGCAGGAGTTCCACATGGGATTTGCCTATCTGCTGCCATCACAGGGAGAAAACTATCTCTTATCTGAGCCATGCCAGAAACCTTGTGTGAGGCCACACGCAGATACTGATGTTTAGCTGTTCAGGCAAGTGTTTTGCTTCAATCAGCCAATTTTCACCCTTCCAGGGGGAAAACAGGCAGCTGGACCTTCCACTTCTTTCCAAATATTATTTTGGAGTCGTTTGTGCCTATTACTGCTGATGTAGTGGCTTAAAAGCACCTGCTGTAGAGTAGCATTTCAATTTCCAGGCAGGACAAAATTAGGAAAAAAACCCAAAGCAACAAAGCAACAACAAGTTCCAATGAGATACTAGCAAGGATAAGAAAGTGATTGCTCCACAGATGATTACTAAAACCACAAAATACCTTTGGAATGACAGATTAAGGAGTCTGTAGAGAAAGCATAATTGGCTTATATTGTCAGAATAAACACATCAAACTTAATACAGCTCTGTATATGAACCCTTTTCCTCCTTCCCTGCCTGCAAGCCTTGAAGGACATGCAGATATCAATAACAAAGAACTGAAGCCACAGAAATGTTTTAGATACTTCATTACAAACTATCCTAGGAAAAGGTTACCATGTGTAGCTTCAATGTATTTTAATCTGGCTGTTTGTTAACTCCTAAAGATTTGTGAATGAACGAACTGCAAACTATGAAGAAATAAAGAGCAAAATATAGACAATTATACATGAGGCATTTAGATCAAGGACAGAGCAAAGGGATAATTGGAACAGGAAATCACAAATCCAGCTCCAGAGTGAAAAGCACTGTATATTTTATCAGTTATTTCCATCTCGAGGTTCTGTCACTTAGCCCAGTAGTGGCTGCAGTGTGGTGAAGATGCAATAGAACTTCATGGTGTCCTGGGAGAGAAGGAGGTGAATACTGACGGCTTTGAGGGGACGCAGGATTTGGGGCTCAGTTCTGTGCAACTGGAAAGGACTCCTCCTTGTGCCCACACCTGGGGGAGAGGGGAACAGTGGGGATGGAGGGACATCTATTCATGGGTCAGGCCCCAAAACCTGTCTGTCCCAGCAACGGTATGTCTGAACCCCAGAACCCCAAGGGGTCTGGGAGGTGGCTGGGGGCTGCAGAGAGTGGCTCAGGACTGAGTACAGGGATCTGTGGGTCAGGGTACCCAGGACATGTACCTGATTACACTGCAGGGCCTGTCCTGGGCTACTGAGGCCACTGGGGATGCAAACTGGGGGCCATTGGATGGGAAAAGCTGGGACCACTGTGGGGTGACATGGGGCACTGGGATCAACCAGGGGTACAACTCAGAGTCTGAAGGGGGTAATTTTGGGCCTTGCAGATGCAATGGGGCTGAGAGGGGCATTTTGGGTGCTGTTTTGATACACAAGACTAGACAGTAAGAGTGAAACAGTGAATGAAATGAACAGATCAAATTGTGGCATTTCCTTTGCTTGTTAAAAAGCACAGTGTGACAGACTTGGCATGGAGCCTGCAGCAGTAATAGACCAAGGCTTTTCAAGTTTTTCACATATACAGGAGGAGGCATAATGAAAAACGCTACAGCAGCTTTATTTGGACTTGCACTCCAGGTACTTGGAGTGCAAGCTTACCTTTATTAATCTAATAAGTTGTGGCAATTACTTAGGGATCAGTTCCCTTTTAGTATGATATAGAGTACAGGCAGAGTAATGGCAAACATAGCACATGTCAGTGCAGTGCTGTAAATAGAACTTCTCTTGATTTGCGTTTCCAGTCTCCGCTCGGTATCACACAATTCCAAAATCACATCTCTCACAGCAGCAGCCTGGCCCTTGCCCTCCCCTGAAGGCCTTGGCATCACTCTTTCTGTAGGTCGGGAGTGGATGGCGAGTTTGACACTCTGCAGCTCAGACAGCACCTGCGTGATACTTTCCTGCAGACTGTTAAACTGCTGTTGTAAACTCCCTAGACATGAACTGACTTGTTTAATGTAGTTTAGCTGTTCATTTAAAGGCATTAAAAGAGAATCTATTTTTATGGAGTCATTCCTGGTTTCTCTAGTTAACAAAGCCCCTTCTTTCACACCCCGTGATGTTGTTGTTTGCAGCACATTTTTTAGGTCTTCTATGACGTCACTGAGATCTTTCTGCTGCAAGTAATGGCTGGAGGCCTGTTCTTTGATGGCTTCTTGTAAATTTACTGGGCCTTTCTGTGCTTCAAGCACCAAGACTTTCAATTCTTGCAGCCTTACTCGATTGACATAGGTGGAACCAAGAACACCTATAATGGCTCCCAGTACAGAGCCAATAATAGACCAGTTCTTCGTTTTTTCAGCTCTTGTGCGCTCTTTCTCATGGCTTTCCCTGACAGCTGCAGAGAAGAGAGAGAATTTTTCTCTCTCAGATTCTTCTGCATTTAAATATGCAGCTCGGTACCTCTTCTCTTCCTGCAAGAAATGCAGTGATGAAAAGAGAAGCTATAAAGTCTGTACTAAAAGAAGAAAACCCAAATCAACCACCAAACCCCAGTGCTGGTGAAGTAATATCTATTAGTAGTTTCAGAAATTTTCCCTTGAATGTGGGATTTTCTTTATTAATCCTACTTAAGTCAATGAGACATAATTTAAAGTCTAAGAAATGGAAATGGTTATCAGGAACCACAGCTGAAGATCCCACACATAAGAATCTGCCATGTGATGACAGAAAATGGGTATGAGTAAGCAAGGTCTTTCACTCTCCATAATGTTCACTGTTTCAGCCCTGCTGACTTCTCCAGACACCAGCAGAAGGCAGCTGAGAGAATTTCCATGGATTAATCAGAAAAGAGTTTCTCTCATCCCATGGAGAGTTAATTCATTGAATGGCAGCTTTTTCTTAACTACTCATGTACAGGTCACCACTACAACAATTTATTTTCTACGTTCGTTATCTTCCGTTTGATTCTCCAAATATACTACTCTACTTTAGCATTAACATCTAAAATTTGCACAGGGGATCAAACCATTGACAATAACTAAGTAAAACAAGTACCCTAAAAAATAAACTCTGATCACTTATTTCAGAACTAAACTGCATCTACAAAGACAATCAATCACTAGTGAAGGAAACAAAGCACACAAATTTTTAACATATTCACCAATGCTCAAGTACCAACAAATTACCTGCAGCAACCTGTGTTCCAGAGTAGCCAGTTCTAAATACTGGGTGTCATCCCGAGAGACCCTGTCTAAGCGATCCCGAATTTCCTTCAGTTTAATCTGTTGGGCTTCTACATTTTCACGAGCCTCTCGTACTATCCCTCGAGCTATCATAAAGACATTTTCTGCCTGAGAAGAAACAGCAGTTATTTTAGAGACTTATTACCATAAATACCTAAATTGCTAATTATACAACTTTTTTTTTGTGGGGGCAGAAAAAAAGCCAGCAACAAAAAAAACCACACTCCATTTCAGTTCAGGGGATGTGATAAGCTCTATTTACTACATGTATAGCCTAGAACACATTCACAGTACCTGCACAGACAGCCAAAGCAGAAAAAGACATAATTCTCCTTGGATAACCTTTTCAGCCTCACAGACAGTGTTTATGCTTTGTATAGCTCTAGCCACCATTTTAAAATTCTACATTATCTCCAGTTTACCTCTGTTACTTTTCCCTGAGCCTCTCGAACTTCATTGATTCCAACAAATTCTTCGTATCTGTCCCACCAATTCCTGCATGTTGCAGACACTTTTTGGAGGGAGTTTTTTCCCATAACAGTCCCTGATTCTGTGATCCGATGAAGGAGACCCATGGCCATTTCCACCGCAGACTTGGCTTCGGGCCTCTTGGGTGCTGACGGGCAGTAAGTCCTCACCATGTGTAAATTCACTTTTGGACTCCACTTCATCAATGAATGGTGATACTGCAGACCACAGGACACTGAGGACACGCTTGATGTGTACTTCATAGGCCCCATGTCTTGAATTTAATCACTAAATAAGTGTTACAAGGAAGAAGAGAAGTTACTCAAGTATGGCTGATTCATAGCTCTTCAACTACATGCGTGCCAAAACTAATCAATTCAAGAATGGCTAAACCATTGCTACTACTTTTACACCGCTGCTTACCTAGAGAACTTTCCACAATTTTCAACAAAGTGCAATTGTGCCACAGATTCCTGATTTTCTGTTAGGAAGTGCTCCCACCATGCTTCATGTTTTTTGATTACTAATTCACCCACGGTGTGAACAGTGATCATGTGCAGATCCAATAACAGCAAGAGTAACTTCAGAGAAATGTAGTGCTTCAGCAGAGCAGTGATTGTACGATGTGGTTTGTGCCTCAGGCACTCACAATTCTGCAAAAGAACAGAAAAGGAAAAAAGGCAGAGAGGGGACAAAATCCTGATGATAAAAAAAGAAGCGTGGCTCGATTATTCTCTTTATCTTACATTGTGCAGATACAGAAAGTGTTGAAGGATGCAATGCCAAAACACAAGGACAGAGGGAAAACCCAGAAGTGCTGAACCAAACACAAGTATTCCCATGAGATTGCCTACAAAATAATAAACCAGGACGAGCCACAAGAACAGAAAAATCTCAGGCAGTGAACGCATAGCATTCTAACACACAAGGCTGCATTTTAAAATGAGCTTAAAATTCTTGCTTACACTGCAAAAACAGGCTGCTAGTTATGGTTTATTGTCTACTCATTTTAAATGTGAACTTAGAGTTCTACTGAGGCACATTCCTCTGAAAACTGGAAACAGGAAATTTTTTCAGTCAGGTTTTATAAGAAATTTGTGTACGAGTATATTAGGTTTTGACTAATATAACATGAAAACGTTAATTACTGAGAACACTTGATAACTGCTGCACAGTATTTTTAATTATTTTGAAACAGCTTTCCTTGTTAATTTTAGGTGGTTAATCTTCACAAAATAGCATTGTACCAGCTGGAAAATTCTGACCACCATGGGTTCATTCCCTGCTGACTAGTTCCAACAACTAATAATAACACCAAGAGGCATTAGGAAAATCTTACCAGTTGTTTTACACATGTAACAACATGGAAGATCAAACCCACAAGAACATGGACACGAAGGAAGTTCTCAGCATCACTCATATATCTACTGTTAGGAGCAGTGTTGAACACCTACTCGACACTGCAGGCCACAATAAACATCAACTCAATTTTATCTGTTCCAGACTGCAAAGTTCCCCTCTCCTAATTGCACTACTACCTGAAGAGTTTAACCAAATATTCAGGCTACTGAAGTATAGAAAAAAAGAGAGAAACTTGAGATTTGAAGAAGAATTTCTATGCAGTCAGTCACAGACTGTGATGAACGTGATCTCAGCCTGAGCTCAGAGGACACAAGAAAATTGTGGAAGCTTAATCTGAGATGACGTGCCTGGTTCCTCCTTGCTCCCCTTGCAAGAGGCATTTCCTCTGCCTGCAGTCACGGACAAACAAGCTCTCAAAAGCTGTCGCACACACAGAGCCGGTGGCGAGCGGGACTCGATTCCAGGGGTCCCGCCTTCCGCAGCGCTCCGTACCGCGGCCAAACGCACCCCGGCACTCCCGAGGCGCCACCGCGCACCCTCATCCCGCAGCCGGCTTCTTCCGCACCACCGACCCTTCCCTGCCCGGGGGGCCCTTCCACCGACCCGGCCGAGCCGCCGCTCCCCTCCCGGCCGGCCCCGGCCCCGGCCCGGCCCCGCCGCGCCCCGTACCTGCCCCGGCCCGGCGGCGGAAGCGGCGGCGGCGGAAGCGGCGGCGGGAGCGGCGGGAGCGGCGGAAGCGGCGGGAGCGGGCGGAGCGAGCGGAGCGAGCGGAACCATGTCGGGCCGGGAGGGTAAGGCCGGGCCCGGGGCCGCTGGTGCCTCCTGCCCGGCCCCGCCCGGCCCTCACTGTCTCCTCTGTCTTTGCAGGCGGCAAGAAGAAGCCGCTGAAGCAGCCGAAGAAGCAGACGAAGGACCTGGATGAGGTAGGGCGGCGGGAGAGCTCCGGGGGCGGCGGGGGCTCAGCCCCGGCCGGGAGGGAGCCGGCGGGCCTGGCTGCCCGCGGGGTTCCTGCTGACATTTACAGGAGCAGGTGGTGACAGGACGAGAGGGAATGGGCTCAAAGGGAAAGAGAAGAGGTTTAGATTAGATACTAAGAAGGTATTCTTTCCTGTGAGGGTGGTGAATCCTTGGCACAGGCTGCCCAGAGAAGCTGCGGCTGCCCCATCCCTGGAAGTGTCCAAGGGCAGGTTGGACGAAACTTGGAGTAACCTGGGCTTGTAGAAGATGTCTCTGCCCACGGCAGGACTTTGGAACGGGATGATCTTTAAGATCCTTTCCTACCCAAACCATTCTGTGTTTCTCTGATTCCATGACGACATCCCACCTGTGTTCCACCATGCTGGTGGATGCAGCAGTTCTGGCTACCGGAGGAGCTTGGAATGCCCTTGCCAAAGCATCAGACTGTGATCTGAAGTCAATTAATCACTGCGGTCCCGGGAGCCCAGGATTATTGTGTATCTTGGATAAATTAAGTACCAGTGAATTGAGTGTTAGAGATACTCTGATCCCTTACATTTAAGTTTGGATGTCAGCTGTTATTTCTGAGAATAGTGCATGATGGATGAGGTGCCACTGTTTGGAAAAAAGCAAATACAATATCTCTTTGAAAAAGGAAAAAAATCATAGCTTTCTAAATAAACTTCATTGTTAAAGAAATGGTAGAACTAATAAAGTGCTTACAAGGATCCAAGTTATAAACATTTGTGTGTCAAATGATGTAATATTTCTTTTTGTCCCAGCCCTGCAATATTGTGAGCACTTGGGAGCAACACATTGCAAGAACAAATCCCACAGAAGTGGATAAATGTGAGGGATTGATTTACTAGGGAAAGACATATTAGCCTGCAGGAGACAGGAAAACCTGGAGAGAGGAACAGACTATTCTGTTCTGTGAGGGGTAGGTAGGGGAAGTAATATAGTTACATTGCAGCAAGGCAGGCTTAAACTGAAAGAAGAGGAAAGCTTTGCAGTTGTAAGGATGAGCCATAGACTGGATTGGTGAAGAGTCAGTGGAATCTCAGTCAATCTTGTCAAGGCCCTCAGTTCAGTTACCCCAAAGTCCTGAGTGCCATGTTAAAAATCTGGGTTCTTTTCAGCCTTGGTGTCTGAAGAATGTGTATCTAAGGGACAGAGTGTGTCTGACTTCTCCTAGATTTGGAGACTCATCCAGCAAGGAGGCTCAATAGCTGCCTTGCCTGTACAGTTTGCCAGCAGTCTCATTAGATTTCTTGGAATTAATACATATTTATTAAACCCAGCAAAAATTACATATGTGTGAGAGGATTTTTGAAAAAGATTATGCGTTTTTACAGGTGAAAGCAGCCTTACTTTATTTTCATTCTTTATAATCTAAATGTTTTTGTTAGTGCCTGTTTGCTGGGCTTCATGTGTGTCACTGAGGGCATATTAATGAATGGTGTTACTGCAAACATCTATCAGTCAGAGGAATCATAATCTCAGAAGGAGATTATGCCATGAGAAATAATTCCAGAAAGACCAAGCATATGGAGTTAAAGTTTAGTTTGTGGTACAGCAAAAACCTTGGTGATAGTTCTGCCATGTTCTGCGTTATTTAGCATTATTCATCCATCCTGCCTTGGCCTAGTCAGGTGTTTATTGCTGCTGGAATATTACATTTGTTTTTCATTGCTTCTCAGTTGTTTTTGAATTTTTCTGTGGAAGAGATCTTAAAAAATGCTGCTGTTCTTTCCTTTAGACTGATCTGGCATTCAAACAGAAACAGAAGGAGGAGCAAAAGAAACTTGAGGAGATGAAAGCAAAAGCTGCTGGAAAAGGGCCCCTGGGTAAGTGATGTGCCATTCTGGCAGGAGAAATGGGGGTCTGGCTGCCTTCAAAAATTTAATGTTTTTGCTTGATAAGCATAAAAAGGCAGGTGCCTCTGTGTTATTTGACATAGCTAAGTTAGTTGATGGCAGGTACAGATGATATGGAACAAATAGAGGCTATTTTTTTTTCTTATGCATTTTCATCCCCAAATGATGTAGGTTCTGATCCAGCAGGCAAAACACTGTGTCTGGCATGCTGACCTAGTCCACTGGTATGTGCAGGAACATTTCTACCATTTTTTTAGCACACCAGTGCTTTCTTTTCAGATGTATGACATGTAGGCTTTGCCACAGTCCTCCAAGTTTAACAAATCCAGTGCCTCTTCTCTGAGAGGATGAGTTTCTTCAAGAGCAGAAGATTCTTGGCAGGGGAAAAAAAAAAAAAGTGACTGTTAACCAGTCTGGCTTCAGTCCCTCTGCCTGAGTGACTGTAAATACGTGAGACATGAAGTGAGTTCACAGTGTCTTGGTGGCTCATGGAGCCCAGTCTGTCTCAGTGACAGCTGGAGAGTGTTCATGTGGGTCTGCTCTCACCTTCTGCTTCTCCAGTGTTTGCCATGGTCCCATCTGAGATGTTCAGGGGTGCATCCTGCCTGCTTCCGACCTGTGGCCCATTAATGTTACTAACCACTTTTCCATTCTGAGAAGATCATTAACTTCACATTTTGCTTCCTATTTTTCAGCAAACTTTCAGTCTTAAGAGACCTTTCCAACAATCCCATAACAAAATAGTTTCACTAATAACATTTGCTATGGAATCTTGTCAGGTACTGTGTGAAAATATGAAGTCCCCTGAGTTCACTTTATTCAAACATTGATAACCTCAGGGTCCCAGCAGGTCAGTGAGGAAGGATTTACTCTTTATGGGAATCCTCTTAACTTTCACAAGACTGTTCATTCATTTGCTTTGTTCCAGACTCTGTTATCTTCTCAGAGATTGAGCTCAGACTTGCTGCTCTGTAGTTGCCCAGTTCTTCACAGAACCCATTCCATATCTGGGAGCTTTGCTGACAGTTCGTGAGTTGTCTGACATAGTGTCTGTATTGATGTTGTAAATCTTACCCAGCAGATTCATTTTCACATTACAGCTTGTTGGGTGCTCTTGAAGGAAGTGCCATCCAGTCCCACTGACTTGGAATATTGTTTATTTATCTCAGACTGCTCTAACTTCTCTGATTTATCTATGTACAAAAAGTGTGCTGGGTGTGGGACTTGGAATGTCTTTGGTGTTTCAGACAGATGCAGAAGAATTCATTGGGCCTCTGTTCTGCCCTTACCATCCTAAACTCATTCTGTGTAGGGTGCTTCAGCTCACAGATCTCTTCAGAGTTCTCTTTCTCTACCCTTTTCTAGACTTGATGTCAGGCATCTGGCCCTTGTCTGATGCATACCAAAGTCAGTAAAGATTGTTGTGTTGCTGTGGCAGGATCAGCTTATTTCCAAGAGCCTTAGCAGGGCGATGCTGTTGGAATCAAGTTGCAATGCACAGTCTGTTGTTGATGCTCGGCCCTTGCACTCTGTCTTGGTGCAGCCTTGCTGTTCTCTTCCCTTCCTACTGGTCATACCTGATACAATTGGAGAAAAACAGCATTTACAACAAATGTTACACTTGTTGCTGTGTCCATACCTGGTGTTCTTTCACTTTACTGTCTTCAGTAGTCTGCAGGGAATTCTGTAGAGCTTCTGTAGAGCTTTGATCCCAGCTGGGGGCTTTGGTGTAGGGATACCAATGCTTTTATTCCCTTGATTTTGATTTGACCAGACTGCTCCTGCTGTGTAAGAAATAATCAACGGAGAAACAAAGCAACTGTTGGAATATTTAGTTCCATTGTAGAATCATGGGGCGTATTTGGTTCCAGGAGAAACTTAATTCCTAATGTTAAATAAATCACTGTTCAAAATAAGGTGTGTGAGATCAAACAGGAGTAGTCACACACGCAGAAACAGTTCACCAGGGGGACCTGGCCTGTGCAGGCTGTCTAATGGGGGGGATTCATCTTTATGAGGAGCTGCATTTGTAGCTGAGCTCTGTCACAGTCACCTAACCAGCTGTGTTGTTTCTTTTGGCAGCCAGTGGTGGAATAAAGAAGTCTGGCAAAAAGTAGCTTGATCAAACTGCAGGGTAAGAAGTGATCAAGTTCCCCAATGGACCTGCAAACTTCAGAGTCTTGAAAACACTCTGTCATTTGGGAAACATTGTACATTTTGTTTAGTCAGAATAAATCTTTTTTGTTAAGATGTGATATTTTCTCTTTACCTGTAGGTTTTGTTTAATAATGGCCTTACTGTTTTATACTGAAAATGAAACTTTTACTGAAGACCATGTGTGCCTTTGTGCAGCTTGAGTGCATCTGATGGTTTGGTAGTCATTTGTCAACTTCTCCTGTCTTTTGACAGTGGAGTCAAGGCCTGAGTGTTAAAATCTGCAGAGTTTTAATCCGGAGGCTTAGGTTTAGCTGTAGTTGTCTGAGATGTGGCTATAGCAGTGTGTGCTCTGCTAAGAGCTCTAAGTTTCCTTTAAACACAAGTTGGGTTATACTTCCATCACCAGCACCTTGGGGTCAGCCACTCCAAAACAACACTCCTTTCTGTGTTCCTGCTTAATAACACTGCTGTGCCCTATAGTCCCACTGCCTGCTGAACATACACTTGCCTTTGTCCTACAAATTGTCACTACACCATTTTCCTGACCTACATATTGACATCACAGCTCCTTTACAGTCATGGAATGCCTTTGGGGCGGAGAGGGAAGGGGAGCAGTGCTTTTGAGACCATAGCTTACTTCTTGAAATAAATGGCAGTGATTGAATACTTGTTATGGAGACTTGAAGGAGAGAATATTCTGTTCCAAAGGTGGGGATCACAAGGGAAAGAATCAATTCAAAGGCCTTATTACTGAAGAGAAATGGTGATACAGAGTCTGTTCCTGCTGTTAGGCAAGGCAGCTGATGGCTGCAGGGAGGCAATGGCTTCTGAGAACAGCGACGCTCTTGGGCTGCAGCGGCGGCGGGGAGTTACATGGGAAATACGGGCTCCTAAGGACAGGCCGGTACAGTCTGGGCTCCTAAGGAAGAGGCCGTAGGTGTCGGTTGTTGAATGCACAGCGTGCTTCTAAGTGGTTTTCCTTGTTAAAGATACATTTTTAGACGGCTATGGGCGTTGCCTCCTTTCCTCTGAAACGCGAGGCTCCGTTTCAGAAGGGCGGGTGCCCTAGACGCCTGGGAGCGGGAGGCGCAAGCCTTACCCTTTCATCAGCCCATGCCGCCCCTGCTACGGGGCGAGACCGGGACCGAGACCGAGACCGGGACCAAGACCGGCACCGGGCGGGGCGCGGGGGTCCCGCCCTTCCCCGGCCTCTGCCGCCCCCGCGCGGCGGCTGCGGGAATGGCGGGGCGCGGGCCCGTTTCCGCCGCTCTGCGCATGCGCAGCGCTTCCAGGCGGCAGCTTCCCGCCGCGAGTGCCCCACAGCGCGGCCCCACAGCGTGGCCCCACAGCTCCCGCCCCACAGCTCCCGCCCCACAGCGCGGCCCCACAGCTCCCGCCGCGCCCCCCGCACCGCACGGGAGGCTCCTGCCCGTACGGCCTCGGCTTATATTCCCGGGCTGCCTGTGCCTGAGCCCTGAGGAGCCAGCGACCGATGCGGCGTCGGCCCCTGAGCTGACACAGCTACAGCCACGTAGATTTTACCCAGTGTATCAGCCCTATCTCACGTGCCAGTGGTTCCTAGGAAGATCAGATCCTTGCTTCAAGAGGGAATAAATCAACTCTTGGTGATACTGAGAAAATTGTCTTCTCTAAAAGTATTTTTCTGGACATCAGATTGAGTCCTGCCAGCCAGCCAGAGTGTGAAGGCTGAAATTCAGGATTACATTATTCTTGTATTTTGGATAAAGGTACCTTTAGTAACAGAAAACTATTCACACAAAAATATAGGACAAAGCTGCCTTAGACAGAGAGCAGGGACTGTCCCTGCATCTGTGCAGAACACTGAAAGTGACACAAGCCACCACTGGTACCTCTTGGGGCAGAGCTCCAACCCATGGAACAAAACCAGAGACGGAGTGTGCTCACAGTTCCCTACACTCAGTGAGAGCACAAGCAGGCTTCACTTCACTTCCATCAGTCACACACTGATGGTGGCAGATCCCTACCAACACTGCCCACCTGCATCCCCATTTCCACTGGTGTCAAAGTAGGTCCCCTGGGAGGTGGTTTAAATGAGAAGAGGGACAGGGAGACAACATGCTCCAAAATATGAGAGAAATAAAACTTTGGCAGTGTATCAATCAGGAATTGTTTGCCCCAGGAACTGCTGAATGAAATGAATGAAGTTGCTGATCCCAGCCAAGCTAAGTTGAGGTGGTCTGAGGGGAGGACAGTGAACAGAGATGTGTGCTCCACAGCATGAGACAGTATGGAAAAAGCATTTCAGCAAAAAAGCAAGACAAGAGGGAAGGAGACCAAATGGCAGTGACAGTTCACTGCAGTGGAGGAGTTGTTCTCAACAGGCTCAACAGTGCTGTAGGCACTGAACCACCCTCCTTGCCAAGAGCCCCCTGTTTAATATTAGGCTGTGGAAATGAAGCTGAACAAAGGAACACTTTGATTGTATCTTTTTACATAATGCTATGTAATAAATGGCATTTCATTCTTTACTGCAGCTCTAGCTCAATGTTAAACTAATGCAAAGACAATATAACTTCTAAATCAGATATACATAAAATTATCACAGTCTGAAGGGCACAAAAAAAAACAAAGTCCAAAAGGCAGTTGGAAATGCATGTCAATTAAAATAGCAGCAAAATAGACACAAATATTCTTTGCAGGGAAATCCATTGAAGGATACGATTGCCATAATCAATTCAAGTAAAGATCTACAGTTTGCCCACTCCTTAGAGTTAGTTCAGCTGCAAGGAGATTATATCCTGCTCTGAATGGCTTCCAGATACTGATTCTGTAAGGTCTTAGAAGAGGAAAATCCTCTAGTGTAAATCAGCCAGCCTGGAAAACTGGGTGTGACCTTCTCTAACATGTTTTCCATTCTCATTTTCTTCAAAATTGGGATAGAGGTATTATCTTACTTCAGAATAGTATTCTGACATTAAATTAATATATAATTGTAATGTACTGTTCCTGATCTGCAAATTCCAGTGCAAAAGCCAGTGATGTAGGAATTGAGGCTAAATTAGAATTTGAGGACAGAATATGTTCTTCTGCATGTCCTTCAGTCACACTGAACATCTTGCTGTTCACCAGACTTGCAGAGCAGCCTGAGATCCGACTGAAGCACACAACAGGAGCACATCAGCTTGTCTCTTTAAACAGTTCACTGTTGCATTTAAATGTTCACTGTTTTATCTCTGCCATTTAACAATCTATGCAATTGCCCATTCTAACCTGCTTTTCTAGGTCTTATCCTTGTATGAAGCTTTTAAAATACAAGTAATCTAAATTACCTTCAGAAATAAAAACCTTCTACAAGGCAAGTGGGTATTCTCATTTACTAAGATTCTGAAATAAAACTTTGGTAGAGATTGGTCTGCTTTTATATTTAATGACTCCAGTATCACAGTTTTTGGGGAAAAAAAAAGTATGAAACAAAGCTGTATATGTAATTCTTAATGCAAGAAAAACACACTTGGAGAATTATGAGAGGATTTTCTAAACCAGTAAGACAGTAATGTGAAGTGTCAAGGCTTCTGCTTCAGTGATGTGTTTATTTTTAGCCTACCCATCATTATTTATCGATTTCTGCAGTATCTCCATCCTAAAATGCTGCACAGAATTATGAGTTATATATGGACCTCAGGAATGCAGAGGCCATGTGAACCACCACTGTTCACTAGGTAATATTCTGCACTTAGAAAAGACAGGAGATTAAGTAAGGAACAGAATTATTCTGTATTTGGCAGCACAGGACTTACCATTTCCATACAGTTTCTATGCATGTGACTGAACTTGTAATACCTCCAAACCAGAAGCCACCTGGGAGCAACCAACTAAAGGGGTTTATCTCTTGAAAGAAAGTTATTAATATACCCTTAAATTCAGGTGTAAATATCAGAGTTAAATTTTAGTAAAGAGGTAAGAACAAAAAAAAACCAGCAAAAAACAGGGCAAAATATAGCTGTGATGTGAAACAGCTTAAGTGTCCAGGAGATTTATTCTGATGTACTTACAGAAACTTATTTTTCCCATATGTGGGAAAATATTAATTCTGCTGAGCACTAATTATATTTCAGTATTTTAGATCATGGTTCTTGTTTATCTTTTTGCTCAGCTCAAGTCACTTGTCTATAATAAGAGAGCATATCATCTAAACTTTGGTAAAGTGGTTCCTGATTTGGCGTGTCACTACTGTCAGTCTGCACTGGGGGTGCCACATCCCGAGTGCTGCAGCCACTGGCCTGTGTTCCTGGTGGCACATCCTGGGTGCTGCTGACACAGGTGTCTGTTCCTGGTGGCATCTCTTGGGTGCTGCTACCGCAGGGGTCTGTTCCTGGTGGCACATCTTGGCTGCTGAGGTCACAGACCTGTGTTCCTGGTGGCATATCCTGGGCACTGAAGCCGCAGGTCTGCATTCCTGGTGGCATACCCTGAGTGCTGCATTCACAGGTTTGCATTCCTGGTGGCACACCCTGGGTGCTGCATCCACAGGTCTGCATTCCTGGTGGCACACCCTGGGTGCTGCATCCACAGGTCTGCATTCCCAGCGGCACATCCTGGCTGCTGTAGCCATAAGCCTGCATTGCAAAGGGTATTTCAGGAGTGCCGTAGCCATACCCGTGCATTGGTGGCACCATTCCTGGTGCTCCATAGCCGTAAGCCTGCACTGGGAAGGGTGCCTCAGGAGCACCGTAGCCGTAGGCTGGCATGGGCGGTGGCACGCCCCGGGTGCTGTAGCCATAACCCTGCAGTGGTGGTGGCACAGCTCGGGCACCGTAGCCATAAGCCTGTGCTGGTGGTAGCACGTCCTCGTCGTCGCTGCTGTCATCCTCTGCTGATGACACGCCCTGAGTGTCATGGTCACCGGGCTCTGCTGACCCTGGCTTATCTGGAATGTTGCTGTTGGAAGCCTGTGCTGACAGTGGCACGTCTCCAGCACTGCTGCTGCTGCCCTGCGCCGATGGCCTCTGTAGGTTTTGTGCTCCCTCTGTTTCCAGTTTTTCAGAGGTTGTTTCAGAACTGTTCAAATTCCTACTTCGGTAATAATCATCTTTCTTTTGTCCCAAAAAGTAATCAGATGGTGGTGCAAATTCTGGGTCTCGCTCATCTCTTAGTTCTTCCTGTTTCTTTTCCCATTGTCCAAACATCAGTTCTGTTAGAAACACGAAAATGGTAGATTTAGCATAGATTTCAAGGTCTGAAGGTCAGTCAGACAGGAGGGAAAACAAACCAGCAAACAAAGAAGATGCAACTGTGTAAAGCCACCTGAAGATCCTTTTCCACCTCATACTACACAGAAATACAAGAATCTCGTGCAGATTCCTTCAGTGGACCACAGTTAGTTCACTTTGCATTTTAGAGTAAGCTGTCCTCTGCTTTCTGAGTGTAGTGTTTGCTGCAGTGTTGCCTGTGTGTTTGTGACATACCAGGCTTCCTCAGAGGAAGGAAAAAGCTAGTGTCAGGCAGGATAAAGATTTATGAGATAGGATCTGAAAATCTGGAGTTTTAATGGAACCATGAAGTTTTCCCTCACAGTGATGTTCATTAATGGAACATAAAATTGAAAAGAAGAATCTGGAAATACCAGTATTGCACATAAAAGGAATAGTGCTGTTAAAGTAATAAAGAAGATGAGCATTTATGTGCTTTGCCTATTCCTTGTTTGCTTTTACTTAGAAGTCAGGCATCAGATTAGACGAATGTGCGTAAACTTAGATTAATAGTGCAAAATGAGTTAATAGGTTTGGGAAGGACCTACAAGACAGCCATCACTGTGACGAGGAAGATGCTTCAAAATGGGACACAGGCACTCAAGTGGTCTCTGCCTGCATCATGTTTTAGTATTGTGCTGTGCCTGTTTGTGTGAAACATCCTGCTATCAGGTAGCACAAATCACAGGAATATATCAAGAAAGATCACACTGTACATCTTATGAACTACAGAATTTGTCATTCTGCCAACTTGTCAGGATCATCCAGAAATGCAGTAATTCATACAGGAGAAAAATTTTGGGGACATTTTAGCAGCTACTGGCACTAAGGCATGCTTGTCAGTCACTGCCCTGGACACTGAAGAGTCATCAGTACCAAGGCAGAAAGGATTTCAGTGCTTCTCAGTCTTTGGTCACAAAATATAAATGGAAGTGGCAGCATACATGCTTTTTCCCAACAAAATTCCTGAATCTACATTTCCTTACCTTTGCCTTTATCCCACTCTCGGACATAAGGCACTCCAGGCTTTGTATCTCTCCTCTCCTGGATGATAACCTCTACTTTCCTACTTGCTGAAGTAACCTTAGGAGGTTCTGGTTCCTCAGCAGCACCTTTCACCTCTGTGTTACAGGAAGAGATAGTAGAGATTGTCAGTTACAGAATAAAGTATGACCCTCACAGGTAAAAATAAGAACATTTATTTCCAATAAGAACAGCTTCACTATTTTATTTACTGGCGAAAACAATTTGCATTCTTATTCTTCTGAACAACCATAACAGAGAGAAGTGACACGATGCTGTTCTTCATTTCCAGAACATTTCACAGTTAATCACTTGCATGGAATTCTGACACAGGGAAATCTTAGCTACATTTTCCAGTGGGAGACAGACAGTAAAAGTTGACTATCAGTGTTGTAAGGGAGACAGCACAGAGACAGGATTAGAATTCAAATTCATTATCCTAAATCCTAGAGTCAGCTGTATCTCCAATTCACACATTGCACTGAAATTGTCACAGTGAATATTGTACGATATCAAAATTGACTTGTTACTGCTTATTCTACCTCATCTTCATGGAAGAAAAAGCCAGTACAGTGTCAGCAGTTCTAACCTCAACCTGCATAATTAACCCAAGTAATTCCTGCTGTCAGGTGTGAATCAAAAAAAGGCTACATTCTACATACTATATTTCTACCTGCATTATTAAGCTACTTCTGGCATGATTTTATATCTACACACAATTACATCAACTTTCATTATCCTAACAGTTATGTTAATTGTACATATACATATTATATACAAAGAAAAATTATATGCAAAGAACACACAATACAACCTATTGAATGTCTAAACATAATAAATTAGAAACTGTCTGTCCATAGATCAAGAACAAGGTGAAATAGCAAGTATTTAACTTAAAAAGGCAACAGATCATACCTCCATTCTCCAGTTTTTCCGCCTCTTCCTCTAATCCAGCTTCCCTTAACTTTTTAATCTTCCGTGCTCGAAGTTTGGACAGCCTTGCATCTAGAGCTGCCTTCCTCTTCTCCTTCAGCTGTTCACGTTTATTTCTCTGATCAAGCGTCTTAACAACAATGAAAAGCATGAATTAATCTTCCTTTGTTATTATAAACAAGTACATATCTTCCTTCACAAAACAACTAAAAGTAATCCTAATCAAGTACCAGGTTTCAACGGGAAAAAAGAAACCAGTTGCAGGCATCACCTAATATAGCACTTGTACAACAAATCAGAGACAGTAACCACTGAAACCACTCTGCCCTTGCAGCCCAGTCTGCTCTTTACTCTCATACCTGCTCCCTCAGCATATCCAGGGTTGCCCGTTGTTTATGCCTGAGTTCTTGGTCCCGAGAAAAGGCAAAGTAACCAACACCGAGCTGCCTGGCCTCTGAAAAGGAGAAAAACAATAGGTTTAAGTTAGATTCCGTTTATAATTGACAGAAACTACAGCCTCCAGGCACCCTGCTTTCAGGCATGGAATTATTCCCAACACTGGGATGGCTAAAAAAAGCTTGCTTTAGATGGTACATCAAGTGAAGCTTCCTGATGGAGAACACAGGAGGAGGTAGAGAAACATTTGAGAAAAATACAATTTGAAGAAAAAATAAATCTAGACTTATATACTAGTAACTTTCAACAGTTATTGCACATGTGGCTTAACACACACCTACACTTTGCCATACAGGCACAGGAAATAACCTTCCCTTGCTCCCTCTACAACTGATCTCTCTGGTGATACAAAGGTGAGTGATATAAATTATGGCAGTGTACCATTTTCTCGAATATCCTCATAATGTATGGGTCCCATGGGTTTTCTGAGGGCTTCTTCTTCTTCCTTTTCCCACTGCTGCCTCTGAAGCTCTCTTCTCATGTCTTCAGATAACAGAGTATTCCCATCAGGTTCTTGTCTAAGAAAAAAAAAAATAAGGATTACAGAGCAGAATTTACCAGTTTGTCAGTACCAAACAGTGCAAATATGATTGGGTCTGATCCACTATTGCAGTTTCCACAAAACACAGATCATTGCAGACACTACTTAGTGATACAATGTTGATGACTATGGTACGTGATCAAAATAGAAATAGAAAGCTGCCTCTAAAACAAGGTACTGGTAGAACGTGTTATTAGAAGACAAAATCATATCCTTTCTCAGAAGCTTCAGGAAATAACTATCCAATCACAGAATGGGAGATGAAAAAATCAGTTAATGGCATCTTTGGGGGTTCTAGCAATCACAAAGAGGAACATTTCAGATTTAATGTAAGAAAATTAAAGGTATTTGAAGAAACAAAAAGCTAAGCATTTCCCCAAGAGATCCACGCAAAATATTAATATTCAAATATTAATACAGAAGTAATTTTAACAGAAGAGCTGTTAAACAGCTGTTTAACAGAGGAACAAAACCAAACAAATGGAGGTCTAACAAATTTGAACATAATGAAGAATTTGAAATTGCTAGAAGACTATCATCAATTTCCATGTTAAACAGAACCAGGAATCATTTTCCTGGCATTTTACGGAACATATATCATAAGGACTTATAATATAAGAAATACAAGGACTCCATTTTTTAAAGATGCAACAAATATCTGAGACTGCTAGATCAATTTATTAAAACCTTTCTCTGAAAATTATGCAGATCTAGAGGAAGCAGTAACATCAGCTCTGGATTAAGAATGGATTGACAAAGCACAGCCTCTCTTCTCATTAAAAAAGAAATATGTTAAATACTGAGAGGAACATGCAGCTCCATTACAGAAACCACACCTTTTCCCTTGAAGTTCGTGATCCATTTTAAGTAGACTTGGTAAATCCTTCTTCATACAGCGTCTAGATCGGCCCAAGAAATCAACATAATCAACCCTGTAATGAAAGGAAAAGAAATGTGATGCAAAACTTCTATTTGCAGATTGACAGAAGTCTTACCCGGAAGACAGAAGCAGTGACCCTTTCCAAAGAGCATCTGTCACCTTTCAGTCTGTGTGTGACAGTTGTTCCTGCTTTTCACTTAACACACTCCCAGTTTAAGAGGACAGTTCTGAATGGCGCATATGACATTTCTACCAGACATTTATTCAATCTCCCTTTGAGACCCCTGTTTGCCAGGGCAATAAAATGGTGTAAAAAATGTTCAAAAGTAACAATTTCATGTAGTTTTCACAACAAAATAGAACTCAGCCTACTGTTTGTTTCCCATGGTGAAGATAATGATGCAGCATTGACTTCTTGTAGATATGAAATCGCTACAATACATTTCAATTATCGGTCTAAAGGCCATTCAGAACAGACTGATAGTGTGCATTCAACTGGCATAACAAAGGCTGACTAAAACACAAGCAAAATGTTCCTCTGAAGCTATTGTGCCTCTTACTCAACTCTTTATAGTACTGAACACCTGATTTACAGTTGTTGAAAAAGATATTAAGAGCTACACTTATTGTCCTGAAACGTAGAAAGTTCTTTAGCATCAAGCTGCCTCAATTACTCCATTCTAAAGAATATTACATCTGAAAAAGTACGACTGGCAATTTGGCTCCCATTCCACAACTTTTAAAGATCAGAGCTTTAGTAAGTCTTTTACATAGTTTCTAAGATGTCTACAGTTTAGTATTTGAATAATGGGGATGCTGTTTTGTACTGGTTACTGTTGGTTTAAACCGGATACCAGAAGTAAAATCTCTTGTTCCACAACCATTTTAAACAAATGGGCAAGGAAAATGTTTAGTCAGGACTGGTTTCATAATTATTCCTAATATCTCAGATGGAAAACTAGTGGCTACTTGGAATGACACAAAAAATGGTTGGAGACTATTTGCTGTGCTGCAGCTAAGTGGAAGAAATGCTGAAAATTGTGTTCTTATTCCAACCAGAGTTTCTTGCCTTTAAGAGAAGCCTGTACAGTGAAATGACTGCTCATTTTAAAGTCACAATTAAAGAAAGGAAGATGAATGCCATAAAATCCTCAAGTTTTGCTAAAATACATTTCAATTAAGCACATCAAAGCACAAAATGGTACCAATATTGTGATGAATACTTGCATAAGCAATGCAAGAAAATAAGAGGAGATTATGCTGTGCCCCCTATAGTGTATTGCCCTCATTGCAATTTCTCAAGATCCTGGATGTAGATTCTGTTGCAGTGTTACCTATGTAGAAATGAAAGTGACATGGAGGACTGTCTATAGGAGAAATGAAAGACTGTTAACACCTCCTTGTCAATGTGTAGTATTACACAAAAAATAAAAACAAAGATGCCACTTCACACATTTTGGAAAAGTATTTTCTCATGCAAGTCTCAAGAATAAGAGTTTGGGCCAGGACAGATGAGCCCAATCAGTAGCACCAACCATTCCTCATCTGGGTCCTCTGGTGGTGGAATGTCTGCTTCAGGCTGAGTTTCCTCCTCATCTGTGTCTCTTTCTGAAATCTTCCCAGCAGCTTCGCTCTGATGCAGCTCCTGTACTTCGTGCTGTTTGTCTATGATCTTCTGAGTGAAATCCACCAGGTACAAATCCTCAGTTTCTTCATCTAAGGCAGAAAATCAATTCTTAGAGAACAGCTATGAAAAGAACAGAACTGAGCACAAAATCAATACCAAATAGCCATAATCAGCTTCTCAGCTGCCAGCAATGCCCTTGACCACACTATTGGGGAGTACTTAAACCTCATTCAGTGCCAAACAAACCCGGAGCTATCAACTGGCTCCACAGTGATAACGTCTATTTCTGAATTGAAGTTTCGGGGCATTGTGTGCAGTACAGAAAAGGCTGCATTCTTTGCAGCAAAACATTCTCTGCTCGTTAACTATTTCATAAGGCAAGGATTTGTACAATAACAGCTCAAATACTTTTTTTGATGCTTAACATTTGGTATGTTGGCAGAAGCCAAGCATTCATAAGGGTACTTTATAGAAAAGTAGAGGAAAGTGGTGGGGTCACGTGGATGAAGATGGACATTGGTAAAGAAAACAGATTACCTGCAAGGAGATTTATATTCTATTTTAATAATTACTTTTTGAAAGGGACTGAATGTGTGAGAGAAGAAAGGAAAAGATTAGCATTCTCTAACCCTATTAGCTGCATGGCTGACATTCACATATGGACCAGCCAGACTCCTCTCCCAGTCCTCTTCTCCTCATAAAGGCCCAACAATTAGAATGCAGAACGGAGCATCAGCAATGCAATCCAAGGCTGCACAACTGAGAATAACTTTTTTTGTTTTTCTAAGATACTGTATTGAAAAACCAGAATATAGTCCACCCACTTAATGAATGAGTGAAAAAAGCCCCTAGTGCTTTACTTGGTCAGGCTATTCTTCAAAAGTAATTTTATTTTCTCCAGTAAATGTATGCTTTCTCCTTTTCAAAGTGGAAGAAACCATGTCAGTCACTTTGTATAACAATTCCAAGAATTTATACATATATAAATACTCATTCTGGACTAGTATTGTTCACCTGGAAAGTCGCCTTTTACCATTTTCTCATACAGCTTTGCTTTCTCTTCAAGCTTCTTCCTGAAAAAGAAAAAAGAAAAAAAGATTAACCTTGCAATCCTGCCAATTCCCAACACAGTTTAAAGTGACCTTAGATAAATGGAAGAGGAAAATCCTGGGAGTGCTTGAGGTGTTTATTAGAAGCTGACTTATGCCTTGGCTTTTTTTTTGAACCTTCACTGGCATTTCTGGAGATACAATCTTCTCCAGTTCCAGAATTTATATTGAAAATAATTTTAGTGAAGTTACAAATTTAATCTTAAATGTAATTTGTCAAGTAGACAAAAACATGATGTTACAATAATTCCACCTTTATCTAAGTATGGCCGTCTGTCAGATAAATACTGGAAGCTAAACCATTATTTGCAGATACTGAAAGACAGTTTTACAGGAAAAAAAAAGAGATAACACAAAGTTACAATTAATCTTGGAAGCTGAAGAGAGAACCTTAGCTAATTTCTGGAATTTCAAAGAGCAAGGAACTACTTACAGAAGCACAGCAAATGGTTTATAAATGGCATTTTCAACATATATCTTTTTGTACAACCAAGCCATTTAGAAAATTAGGTAATTCTTGAAAAAGTGATCCATTTTCTGCCAAGCCCAAGAAACACTTTGCTATAGAATTTTGACATCTCACTGCACTGGCTGGTAATTCTAAAGAAGACTTTTTAAAAAAATAAATAACCTGACACTTTTAGACAGGTGTGATAATGTGAGGGTATGAAAGCATGAGACTGCTGGGATGCAGTTTGTCCACTATTGGCAAAAAGTATGGATGATGCTGGAGTTACTGGCTGGTCTAATGAGAATTGCTAATCCAAAAAACTTCTGTGCTTTTCTAAATACCAAAAAACAAATTTTGCAAAGCATTCCTTTCTTACAGAGCCTAAGAGCTACCTTGATTTATCCAATATATCCTGCTCCTCTGCCTTCTGCTCAACATCTTTTGCAGCTCGATTTACAACTCCGGTGTTCTGTTTGGCCCAGATATTCGGTTTCTGCGGAGAACAATTTTGCCACAACAAACAGATAAAAATATTGAAATGGTAACAATTAAAAAAAAATATTTCAACTCTATAATGCAAATAATGCACGTCAATCATGGAAAACTTTGTAAATAACATCTTACACACGTTTGCCTTGAGACTATTCCTGTGCTGTAGGATACAGCTGGTATATTCTGAATTAACACAGGCTGCAGGATGATATCATAATTAAGGGCAGGCTGAGAAGCTAAAAAACTCAAAGACACCTAGAAATCAGACAAAATCTATTCTGGCAAAGATGTTAAGGTTAAAAAATACCCAATCATACAATCTTGCTGATTAAATATGTACTAACAAAGCTACAAATTGTTTCTATTCTCTATTGCCTCTATTTTAGATAAAAAATACAATCAGTTGGCCTGCTTGCAGCATAATACTGTAAGTGCTGCACGTGCTTCAAATATGGCAGGGAACAGCACATTCTGATTCTAGAAAGCTACAGAATGAACAAAACCCAAAGTGCAGTATAGAGTAAAATAAGAGATAATTGTGTACTCATTCTTGTATACCACAAACAGTTAGCAGAGCATTTATCAAGGATGTTCAGTGACTCTGGAAAAATCTATTATTCCCCATCCTGCATCATCACGCAAAATCCTCTAAATAAAAAAAGAAACATATTTTCCTATAATTAAAGGGTGCGGATCCTTGGGGAATGAAGATTAAGTGGGGATTTACACAGGAGTAAGCACAACACTAAGCTTTCCATTGTGCACAGGAATCTCACCTGGAAATGAACTTGAAAGAATGTTCTCATCATGTACCTTTTATATTTGACTAGAAACACAGCTCTGAGTATTTACTATTATTTAGATTTGAATAACTTCTTTACTTTCAGGAAAAAGAATGACAAAAACAACAATGGAAGATTATTTATACCTTATTAAAGGTTCTGGGCTTTGCAAAGACACCAGCATCTTTCAGCAGCTTTTCTTTCTTGAACTCCTCTTGCTTTCGGAAGAGTTCGGCTTTGAGATCTACCAGCTACATCACCAGCAAAACAACACAGAAATAACAGATCACAGGCACAGACATCAGTTACTGCAATAAGTAATGTATAAATCACCTTTTACAGCAAACAAAATAAAGAACCAGAGAATGCAAATTATGATTAGGGATTTAAACAATCCCCAAATAAATACAGGAGTAATGAAAAATACTACTGAATATGAAGAGAGAACTTTTAACCATTAGATAATGAAAAAATCCTGTCTCAGAAAAGAATTGATAAAAGTATGAGTAGCATTGCCATCTGTGACCAAGGTTCATCTCAGCTTTTATTAAGAAACATGATTGACAGGGGTGTTATCTTGGAATTACAAAACTACTCTGGAAGAGAACATTGTGCTACTTTTTCTGCAAGTCCTAAGGACAACAAAATTCAGAAATGTACATTAAACCCAGAAAGTGGAAGACTTTGGTATTGATATTTGTCCCAATCACTAAAGCATGTACTTTTCAAACCCCTGGGACAACAAAGTGCAGTGTCCTAAAAATTACCCATTCTCCCTTCTGCTTTGATGTGATCATCCAAAAATTCAATGTAAAATATTTCACAGGTGACTATTAACATACATGAACTATTTACATAACTCTTCATCTGAAGTGTTTGGCAGCATCTCTCGTGAGCATCCTGGAGAGCAGTGAGGGGCAGCACCTCATCATCCCTAAGGGTGGGAAGTTAATCTGCCACAGCAGAGACCTGCTCCTTAGGAAAAACTCTTTTCCCTGTTATGGCCTAATTTTGTCATTACATCAGGAATGCGAGCAAATCCAGGCCCGGCAGACTCGGGCTCGGAGCGCAGGGCGTGTGCCTGGTCAGAAAGCGAGGGGACAAAATCCCGGCCCCGACACTGTCACAGACCCGATACGCGACACAGGCGTTACCACAACCCTTAACCCAGCGTTTTCTGCAGTGTCTGCACACGGCGGTGGGATTAAGGCGAGGAGACAGAACACCAGCACTTCCCAGGTGTGCTGTTTTCCCTGGAAGCGCTGGCACCAGCGCATCCCCGGGTCGAGCGTCACGGCCTGCTCCAGCCAGGCCCACCCCGCCTGCGGGAGCCCCGCGGCTAAGCACACCTCACAGCCCTACAAGCCCTCTGGGCAGGCGGAGGGATTCGTTTTGCCTCTCCTCGCTCAGTCACTCACCGAGGACGCGGCCACGTCCAGCGGCTTCTTCCTCCGGTCCATGGCGGGACCGGCCCCACCAGCGCCTCCTGCCCCGCCGGGCGGCTTTGCCGTAAAGCGCGGCGGCAGCGCGGCGCTATCGCGACAGTGCTGCCGAGGGTGGGCGGGCGCTCGCTGCCGCCATCTTAGGGAGGTCAGGGGAGGTCAGGGGGACTCGGCCTGGTGTGGTTGGCGGGGGAAAGCGCTCCTGGCCGGGGCTTCCCTGCTTTTGGGTCATCCCCGTGCTCAAACTGAGTGTGACAGTGAGCGTTTCTGGCAGGTGCGGGACAAATCCTTCAGGTGTCCCACTGGAAATATCCTTGTGCAGCCGGGCTGGAGCTGCTGTTGTGGCAGAGCTGGGGATGCCCTGAGCTGAGGTGGCCGCTGTGGCAGGGTCTGGCAGGATTGCAGGCTGCCCCAGAGCTGGGCTGGCGCTGGATGAAGGAGTACGTGGTTCAAACTTGGCATCAACGTGGACCTGAATGTGGGCTCACTACCTGGTGCCAGTGCTAAGTCACATGCTGAGGCCAGGTATTCCTATTTTTCATTCTTGTTTGTGCAAAGTGGGGAGCTGGGTGGTGAGCCACGGAAGGTTACTTCACTGATCATTCAAACTTCACACTATTTATACAATGTAATAAACAAAGGCATCAACATTCATGGTTACAGATTACTCAACTCCCCTCTTTGCTAGTTCAATCTCTTGTTTCTCCTGCTAATTATTCTGCGGGCAGAGTTCTTCCCTCCATTTGAGTCTGGGGCCCATTTTGAGTAGGTGGTCAATGAGTTGTCACGCTCTCCTACTGCCAGAATCACCTTTCTCCAGGTACTGCTCAGTTCTGACTTCACTCCTGGTACCTCTCATCCAAACAGCCCGTTCATTTGGGGATTGTCTTCTCTTTTTCTTAAAACAGATTAGCCAAACATAAGATGCTCACAATGCAATTACTTAATCATAACCATCCAGCTATAGCTACTGATTAACACTTAAAAAAAAAAAGCAAAGTTTGACTCAACCCCATATCAAAACCTTGAGAGCCTCAAAATGTGAGGGGTCTGGTATCATCAAGAGAAAAAAAACCCAAAAAACTCCAAATAACAAACCACACCAAAAACAGCCCAAACACAACCAGGAAAAAACCCAGCCCAACCAACTCAAACTAAAACTCTCTTTCCTGCCTTAATTGATAAGTGAGTGCCACAAAGATAAGACCCGAACATAATAGTCAAGTGCAAACTCACCTTCATGTGATAGATCCAGCTATGTAACCTCAGAGAGGAGCACAGGTGCTCTTGGGGAGTAAGATTCAGAGTTTTAATTATACTGGGTAACTTCATATAATTTTGCATCCCCATGAATAAAAGGGACTGTCTGATAGGTTTTAATTGAAATACAGAAGATCTTAGTTATCTGTGGTTGCAAGAAGAAGCTGTGTCTCACTTGTCTTTAATAAAGTGGAAAAAATATAAGGTGCTCTGGTGTTGCTTGGCACTGTGACAGCTGATAGAAGCACCAGACACAGTTCTTCTGAGATTTGAAATACATTGCTTTTGTTTTGCAAGCTGGGTCAGGCCCGTGTTTAATGGTTTATGGACAAAGAATTGCAAAGCTGACTGAGATAATCAGTTGCTAAGAAAGCTGCACCTGTATTCCAGGGAGTGTAAAGTGTGCAATAGAGAAAGAGCAATTTTTGGCTGTAGTGAAGCTGTCTTGCTTTTGGCTGTTTAAAAGGGGAATTGGTGAAAGACATCAGACACAGAGAAGTGCAGGTCATATCAGAGCCATAAAATATTTTAATCTGTGATGGAAGAAGAGGAGCGTGTGCTGTTGAAGAATAGGACAAATTAATGAAAACATCTGTGCTGTTCTAATTAAATCATGCTTCAACAAATCATTTATTGTTGCCTGTTCAAATCTCACCTAGTGACAACACTGAGAAGGAAAAACAGCCCAAACCCATGCCAGGGTTGGTTCTCAAAATGATCCTTTCTGGTTGAGGATGAGATTCATCACTAAGTTTGTAAGGAAAATCTGTGCAGTTACATCACAAGATGTGGAATAAAGAATTAATCCTAGAAATTCCAGGCTGGCTCATGCTGCTGTGAGGATTGCAGAGCTGGCACTTGTGTTATTTCAATAAGCAGTGGATTGTTCTGTGGGTAGCAGAGGTCTGGCTAGGCATGCCTGGATTGGGAATGCATCAGAGTCACTGATGCTGTGTAGAAGCAAGGGATGTGTGTGAGATAGCCTTCAGCTCACGTTCTCTCTCATGTAGCATCAGCAGGCAGGGAAAAACAGGGACCAGGACAGAGGGGAGCCCTGCTGCTGCCAGAGCTGTGGGATTGCTCTGCTGCCGGGCTCCCCTGGGCTTGGGATTTGGCACTGAGAGCACACCCAGACAGTGCTTTGGGAGCACCGCGTGTCGGTTCAGTGGTCTTGGATTTACAGCCTAAGAACTGACAAGCTTTCACACATATGGTTCCCTCAGAAAGGCTCCATGTCGACTCTAATCTGTGAAGGGCTATTCTGTGCATTTTTTGAATCCAGCCCACAGAAATTCACAAAATGCCAGTGAGGGAGAAATAAGAACACTTCAAATTGTGAAGTAAAATCAGCTTAACGTAAAGAAATGAGGTGGGGAAGGAGAGGAATCTGTTTCATGTACAGTAGAAGCTCAGTGTGGCTATGCTGTGCTTATTTTTTATCAGGAATTTGTGAAAGCTGTTCGAACTACCGCATCTGATCTCAGACTGCTGATAGCCCTGAATTCCTGGGGAATAATTGATTCAGCATTTCCAATTAGTATGCTGCTCATTTTAGCATGAGGTCTAATTGTATTTGTTTCCACAAAGCTGCATCAACACAAAAAGCTTGTTTATTATTTTTGAGGAATATTTAGGATCATAGTGGATTGTTATAAGGGGATTTTTAATAAAAAAGCGGTGTTTCACTATCTCATAAAATTGGTGAGATATGCTGCACAAATCTGAAATGGATCAGTTGCAAAGCTGCGGTGTGGATTTCTCCTACACCCCCCTACCAAAACCTGCAGGAACCCCAGACCAAACTATATTGATGTTTGGGGGTTTTGTTCTTCAGAGACTGATTCTCTTATCTCAGACACTAAGGTTTCATCCTACCCTAAGACCTTGATATTCTAACTTATTTTTCACATCTTGGCTTTAAGATGAAATAAAACTGAGTACATAACAGCTGGACATTTTGTGAGATAAGCCGTAGTGCTAGGGCACTGTGTCCTCATACACTTTAAGAGCCACTCAACATACGACAACTCATCTGTGTTTTTCTGGGGGATGCAAAAATTCCTTCTGGTTTTCTTTTAATTTTTTTTTTTCTGTCTCTTAATCTCAGAAGTGATAGTATGAAAGAATTTGTGTTATGCCAATAAAAATATTTTTAAAACAGAGCAAGTGTTTTTTTTTTTGCTTTCTATAGTTTGCATTTGTGGAATTTGTGTGTCTTAGTCTGTGTGAGGCCAAAAATAACTGTGCAACAAGCAAAACTGTTTGCAAACTATTTCTTGCAGCATCAGAGGTCCAGATGTGTTTCTTTCCTTCCTAGAAAAGATTACATCTCTTCCCAAAATCAAGTCCCAGCATATATTTCTTTACTTTCTTCTCTATATTTTCCTAAGGCAACCTGAAGCATAGTCTAGACTTTTGTATTTTTTATTGTATTTTCAGAAATATACAATTGCTGCCTCAAAACAAGCAAAAAAAGAAACCAAAACCCCTTTGATAGAAAGTCTAGATGGACACTGTGGATTTTTTTTTCAGGAAGACTTGAAGTTAGAATCATTTAGTGGGTAATTGGCAGGCATGCAGACTAGGAAGGAAAATCCCAAGGGATTGCCTGTTGGGTCACAAGCTGCAGTGCCAGATTGCTTTTGTGCTATCTTAGTTTTGCTTGCAAACTAAAAATTAGTCAAAAAAAAAAAAAAGAAAAAAGAAAAAAAATCTGATGATGACTTAATGCTAAATTGAATGGAGATCTAAAGGAGCTTTGTCCTGTTCTTTCTTGAACCTGTATTTTGTGTTCAGTTTTATAATGCACTTTAAATCATGTCTTGTGTCTACAGTGTTGTCCTATCTTCTCTCTTCATATATGTCATGAGATAGGGAACAATGTTATGTGCTTGTAGTATAGAAATTGGAGTTCCTCTCAAATACAGCTTAGGGATTTCCTAAGATCATCCAACAGCTTCAATCAGAAATAGGCTTAATGTCATTTTGCAACAGAATCTGTAGGAGTGACATAGTTACTGCAACCAGAATTAGCTTAGAAAACTGTTGATAGCCATGATTTTTTTTAGCATTTTTGCAAGCTCTGCTGCAAATGGACGTAGTGACCCTTCATCCTTTGGGGAATGTGTGCATGCTCTTAAGTCTGATGGACATAAGAAAAAAAACCTGAGCATGAGTTCAAAAAGAATAGGTTTTTCACTCTTTTCCTGTACTAAGGGATACCAACAGATACATTTTCTACAGTGGAGATGTAAAAAAGAAATTTCCAAAGGAACTTGGCTTATCAATTTCATTGTTGGGTGGCTGTGGATATTTTCATCCCCTGAACAGGAATTCTAATTCATTGGACTGCATTTGTTGTGGTTTCTGTGTGGTTGGCATAAAAGACAAACATGCCCTTTAAGGAATTGCTCAGCTCCTTGTGATTTACCCATTCATCTGTCCACCCTTCTTTCACCATCTGCTTCTTCCGCTGTGGACATGCGAAGTTGCTCCACGCCTGCAGCAAAAAGCAGCCTGGATGGTTCACAGTCAGGCTTTTGCATGCAGCAGTTTTCCTGTCTTTGCAAGCACGGATGGACTTGCCTCTTTGTCAAGGTGTAGCCCTATAAAGAAGCTGGGTTTTGTATTCCAGCTGCACATCTGCAAACTCCTTCGAGACACTACAGACTTGTCTTTCTTTGTGTCTAGGTCTGGGATGCCAGGCTGGAGAAAATGCCTTGTTTTTTGTCTGCGGAGAATGCAGGACAGAGGTAAGGCAAGAAGGGAATATGACAGCAAAGAGAGATTATAATTGAGGGGATGCCCATGGGAAGTGGTTGAGTTCAATGCTCCTTTTTCTGTTCATTGGTATTGTTAAAGCTGAAGGATCCAGCTCAACAATTGTGACTTTTTTTCTAAAAGAAACAAATCCACAGTGTAGCTTTCCCATAGGAAAGCACATTTTCAGCTTGAAATCTGTTCCCCTTCCAAAGTGCTGGTCTAGATGCTTTTAGTGAATGCATACCTTCTTTACTTACAGCTCCATCTTTTATCTGAACCTGGTCTAACAGAGCTTTTGTGGTGGTAAAGTCGTCTATTAAAAGCATATACCAGAGCATAACATTTGGGAGCTCTAAAGCTCATGTACCTACTTTATGGTCTGTTTTTCTCTAAAAGGAAACACTGGGCTATTGATTGTGTTAGGTAGAGATATGCTCGTAGCTGTAACTTTCCAAAGAGGCTACTTTCTAGTTGTGAGTTTAAACCCTGTTATTTATGTTCATTTAGTGTCACAATGATGATGTAAGTCATATTTATATCGCTTCTTGTAAAATGCTTCTGTTTATATCCCCCTGTTTGAGCTGAATTATTTTAAACCAGCAGGCTCATGGCAGCAGATTCAGGTTTTCTGACATGGTGGCAGAGATTTGGGTCCTATAGCACATTACTGGGCTACTTTGGAGGAGAGAGAATAATTTGTATTTACTAGTCTTTGCACAATAATGTTGAATTGCAGTTGATGCTTTTTTAATTGTGGCAGTAAAATCTGAACTGGGTGGGATTTCAGTTCAGTACAAAGCAGTATGTTTTTTACCAACAGAAATCTCTAGCCTAAGGACTTTCATTTGTCTTCTCAGGCTAGAAATGCAAGAAA
The DNA here is from genome assembly GCF_049639895.1 of Pseudopodoces humilis. Lineage (NCBI taxonomy): Eukaryota > Metazoa > Chordata > Aves > Passeriformes > Paridae > Pseudopodoces > Pseudopodoces humilis. The sequence continues at coordinate 11,714,738 of NC_142212.1, read as the reverse complement.
TTCAAAGGATGTGACTGTCTTAAGAATTAATAAATAAATAAATATGTATGTATACACATAAATCCTTGTTCTGTGGTTGTGAATGATCTTTGAATTGCACTTCAAGATGCAGGCATGAAGACATCACTTTTGTGCACTTATTGTTTATGGATGGTTCTTGACACTGAGCAGCAAACGGGCTGGCATAATAGAAGAAATTATTGCTGTATGTGTGATTTCCTGATGCATTGGAAGGATCAAATCTGCGTACTTGGGCAGGACACATCTCTGGCACGGGGTAATTTTTACCTTGATGCACTAAAGAGATTTAAATCAGCAGAATTGGGGATGGGGTTTCTCTACCATATGGGCATTGATTACCTAGCAGTCATGCACCATCTGCCTGCATAGATGGCTAAGTGGCAGCTATGATTAATTTATTAAGAGAACAAAACTATCTTGAAAATGCAATCTCTCTCTTACTTACACTACTCTAGTAGTGAAAAGCTGCTGTTAGATGTTTTCGAACTAAGGAAATCTTTTTCCTTCACTGTAGCTCAAAACCTTGGTCCACTCCAGTTTGGATTCCTCTTTATCTTCTACGGTGAGATTTATCTGCAATGAAGTGTTCTTTCACTCTCCATCATCCTGTTATTTATTCCAAAACCATGAAGTGAAAAACCTAACTTGTCTTTCAGGACAATAGTTGAGCACTGTCCGTGTTTCAGGAGATGCTTGAAAGGCTGTTTAAGGTAATTTTCCCAGGAAAAGAGAGAGCAGCGTCTGAGGAAGAAAAGAATAGCTGTGGGTGGCTGTGTCCCGGCTCCCCTCTGTAGCAATGTCCCGGCAGTGCCACTCGCGCTGGTACAGGGCTCTGAGGGCGGTAGATGGCACTGCGAGACTGTTACTGCAGCTCTGCAATTCCGTCTCAGCGAGACCGTGAGTGCTTGGCAGAGCTGACCCCACATAAAAGAGTGTCTCCCCTGCACTGCCCTGCCGTCTCGCCAGCACTGGAGGGGTAAATTGGTTTCTTCTCCCCACTCCTCTGGTCTCATACATGTAAAGGTAGGTGAGAAATAAGACAAGTGGAGAACCCAGAACTGCACAAAGTGCTGGCCCCAGATTTCCAGCTGCCACTTTAAGTTTGGTGAGAGTTAGGGGACTTGAGTTTTGGGTTCTACTTTGGCCAGCTCTGCAATAAAAGTTGGGCAAGTGCTTGTACATTAATTGGCAGAAATAGCAGCCATCCTTTCAATCTCCTACCTGACAGTGGCTTTGCAAGGGCTGAGGTTGAAGATTAAATAGGTAAGGAGTTCTCCAAAAGGGCTGTTAGCTTTCCAGGAACACTGAAACACACATCCCAAGGAAATCCATGTTCCTTTTGCTTGACTGATCCCCATCCTGTCGTTGAACAGGCCTTCAGCCCCTAATACAAAGGCTACTCCCCGTACAGGCCTTCTGATACAAATGTTACTTAAAATAGAAGCCCAGAAGGCACCAAAGTGTTGCTATATTTATCATGAAAGCTTAGAGTGATTGTAGATGTTATTTTAGTGATAATTGAGAAAAGAAATATTGAGTCTCTCTGCATAGAGAGAGCTTGAAAGTGTGTGTGGCGCTGCTGCTATTAGTCAAATATAGACAAGTAGAATGAGAACTAGAATAATACTTCAAAATGAATAACTACATCAGGCAAAAGTCCAATGATTTCTTTATTAAGGCCTCAATGAGCGCCAAGCAGCTCCTCAGCTATACCAAGGAGCCATAGAAAATGTGAATTCCAGTATTTTGTGAAACACTGGAGGAGGGACCCCACACTGGAAGGAAGTGAAGGGGCTTTACATTTTATAGCTCTTGCCTACAGTGCTTGTTTTCTTGCTGATTTGGGAGAGATCAGAACACCAAAATGGCAATTATTGTATTTTTCTATCCCTTTCGAATGTGCATGCAAAATTACACAGTGTTTCCATTAAGACCAATAGTCAATATCAGTGATTTGCAACTGTCCTGCCTCCTTCTCTGATCTGAAACAGACTGCAGTCATTAATATACCACTGACAGCTGGAGCTGGGTCACAATGGGAGGGATGAGGAGTCAAGACAGTCATAGTAATGACTTTTAACATATGCTGACAGAGATGTACTGTTGCTTTCTGCACCCTGCTCTTTGCTTGAACTGCTTCTGTTCATCAACCAGAACAAAGAAAACCACTAAATTTTTTCTGATGGCAATACTGAAGTTAGTTTTCATGAGATTCAAACAGTCGTGGGCTTTACTGAGAGATGGATGGATAGTGTTTCTCTGGTTACTATCAAGTGCAGTGGGTTTTGGTGGAATGGATGAGTGCTTAATGCCAGCTCTGGTTAAGGAGGGAGCCCGAGACTGTGGCATGTGTGAAGGCTGGGTCCAAGCCTGTCTTCATGTCCTGAGCCATCTGCCAATGATGCACAATAGTAACTCACCTCACAAATTTGTTTTCCACAACTTTTGGTTCATAGGATGCTGGATGCTGTTGGATCAGTAGGGCCAAACTATTGGAAGTCAAACCTGCCAGCTGCTGCCCGAGTGACTGTCCAGAGCAGCTGGGATTGACTTTTCCCTGCAACTGTAGTTCTGAATGGACTTCTGGGCATGACAGTTACTGCAGTTATGTTAATAGAAGCCACAGAAGAACTTTCATTGTGTATTTCTTTCATGGTTGTTAAAAGACACAGAGCTATTCCTGGAAGAAATGACAAATCCCTGGTGATTGACTTTTTTTACTTGCACAGCTGGTAACCAAGAAAAATGCAATTTGGGAGTGCAGGAACAGCTTAAAGATCCTTTCTCATAAAGAACAATTTGTCAATCAGGAAAACAAAGCAAAATGTAGAGCATGTCCTAATGGGAAACCTTCCCAGGCTGTCTGGTACCTGACATTCTGGGTGGTGCAGAGCCAACTATCCTATACCTGATAGCTCTTTCACTTAAGTGATCTGTAAAATTTCCCTGGGGCATCTCTGCAATGAGGAGCAGAGATGAAACCTTACATTGCCAGAGGCAAATCTTGCTGCTAAGTGAATGCCTGGAATGAAAACCTCTATGTAGCAGTGGGATGGTGTTGAGACTTCTGCTGTGGGTAAATGGTGGTAAGTACAGTTCTTGCTTTGAGAGGGTTTTGTGGCTTTATGAAGGTAAACACGTGGACATGGTGCAAATGGTGACATTTTATTAGTGATGCTGTGTGTGTGTCGGAGGCAGAATGTGGTGGGTGCAGGGGAAAAACTAATATGATAAAGAGAAGGAGGGTGTCCTGAAAGCAGGTTTGAAAGAGAAAGAACATGCTTCCAGCAACTCCATCTTCAATGAACAGTTAAAAAATGGCTCTTCGTTGTTGTGACCGAGTTCAATCTTGTTTTAAATTCTTCTGTCTTCCAAAGTAACACTCCAGATCACACAGCAGCTGTCTCCTGGCTGAATTGAGGAGATTTTAATACAGGATGGGACCAAAAGTTTTGTCTCATGTTGCACAGTTGTAAACAAATATTAACCATATTAAGCAGTTGTATCAGCTGCTAAGCTTCAGACTCTGCTTTCTGCTTAGATGTGAGGGTAGTACACAGAGCAACATGTAGCATGCATGGCTGCCTTGGATATTGAATTCCTCACATGTTTCACTAGCCTGGAAATCAATAGGCAGCTGCTGCAGTGGAGCTGGGGGCACTGCAGGGGTCTAAACCCTGCTGTTAGCAGGGGAAGAGGCACAGACCTTGGAGTCTTGCTTTAACATTGATGGTTTGGGGCATGAAGTGAGGAAGATACAAAGCCTCTCCATCTTGCTACACTGTAATCCTCCCAGCACCATACTGTAGGTTTCTGGGTCACTGGTAGGTAAATGGGGATAATCTCTGTTGTGGGGCATTGTCAGTAAGTGACAAAATTAGGTTTGGGAATGAGGTGGACAGCCAATGTCATGTTTTTGGCAGAAAAAGTGACTGGTGTCTATGACTTGCTCTAAACAACAAAGTTAAGAACCCTCAAGGGAAGCAAAACCAAGGCTTCAGCACTAGCACCAGCCCAGCAGTCAGGTCAGCAAAGACAGGCCTTGTGCCCAGGAGAGGGGATCTGCAGAGAGTGGTGTTGCAGGGAGTGAAAAACCAACTAGGGAAATCCCTGGGTTGGCTGGCCACAGGCAGCCTCACTGCTTCAGCACTCGGAGCCTGTTGTACACATACTTTGAAGGATTCCTGTAGAAGGAAGATGACTTTGGAAGGAGGTGAGGGGTGGGTGTGAGCACCTTTGTGCTTATGCTGTGATTTCCAAGGGAGGAGGTGAAGAATCAGCTCCTGAGCTGACTCCAAGTATGCCTTTGGGACAGAAACAAGGAGCAAGCATTTCAGCTCCCTTCCAGCACAAACAGGGCACAGAGGTGACCGTATCCTCACAGAGCCCATGAATGGGATGCATGCTTGTGTCAGTGAAATCCAAAGACATCTATCCAAAAGATATTCAGCCATTCAGAGAGAGGAGTATCACCTAGAAGAGACAAAATGACAGATTGCTTCCAGCCTTCAGAACCTAGTTGGACATGAACACTTCTGTGGAAATCCATAGTATAAAGTGCCTGACAAGCAGGCAACAAAACAAGTAAATTGTTTGCACTGACTGAATTTAAGGCAAAACCAGAACCAAGGTGGATTAGTAAGTAAAGTTGCTATTAATCAACCTCTGGTGGTAGCAAAGTGAAGATAATCCATTTTAAAATTGCCTTTAACCTTCTACCATGACAGGATCATTATTAAATTCCATGATCTCACTGCTGTGTACGGGTATAAAAGCGAGTGTAGCAGCCAGTGAGACAAACCCATCGTGACGCTGTGTTGTGACAGAGATTGATGCTCTGTATCCCCACCACCCTTCCATGTACCTGAGAGGTGAAAGTAGAGACTGGTTCTGCATTAATGCAGCCATGTGCTATTTACATATCATGGTGGGATGGAAATAAATTTCCTATAGTCCCTGCCTTCTCCATGTACAGCTGTAAGGGTACGGGGTGCACTGCTTCAGCACTCAGCAAAGTAGCCCTGGCTTGTTAGAGAATGAAAATTTATCTTTTACTTAATTAAGTCTAGGAGTGGGAGTGAGAAAGGAAAAGATTATTCTAGACACCTAAATAGATTTCCTTTGTGTAGGATTACATAGGACAAAGTAATTTCTGGCTTGATCTTAGCTATTGAATGCTGCCTGGCAATAGCACCAGGTCAATATTGAGGGGAGTGAGCCCACAGTCCTCTCTGTTTCCCCAGACAGTTTCATGATGCCTCCAGATCACTGTTGAAATAATGCAGCCTTGGAGGTGCTACCTCACTAGTGGTACATCTTCACTCAAGCTGCTGGGAACGGTGAGTGGACAGAACACCATTCCTAAGGGTCTCCCAAGGGCCAGATCCTCCCAGATTCAGAAATGACAAGAGAGGAGCTCTTAGGTCACTTGGTTTGGGGCCAAAAGTGAAGACTGAACTTTCTTGACACTGACTTTCCTTGTTGCAGGAAGCCAGATTACTCTCGTTGTGAGATGATGAAATGAGTGACCCTCAGAGTGAGGGAACACATGACAGGAGAGTTTGAGCTGGAGTTGTCTGGAGGAAAAGAGTTCAAAATGGAAACTAAAAAGCCTGGACATTCTCCTGTAACCCCTGCAGGAAAATGGGACTTCTACACAGAAGCCTGCTCTCGCCACACAAGTGGCATCACTGTCTGTCATCCACCACGTGCGTGCAGTGTGCAGGAGAGGCGAGATCAATCTCATTTGTAAATCCTGGTTTGAAGGCTTGTGACAGGCCTGAGCCATTGCTCAGTAGCCAGATCCTGAGATTGGAAAACTTAGTGCTTTAATATTTTTTTTTCCTTACAGCTATAGTGATATTTAAAGCGCAGTGGAGCCAACTGTCCCCTCTCATGTGCTACTGAAAACTTCTGGGAGGGAGAGGCAGAGTTTGAAGCTACCCAGGACCATAGTGACCACGCTCTCTACAACCCATTAAGAGCAAACCTGTAATTCAAGACCTCCCATCGTTCCTCCAGCCCTAGAGAGATACCCCAATATACATGCAAGAAAAACTCGGGTTTTGTACTGAGCCATACTGCCCATTTAGGCTGCACACACTGCAAGGCAGAGACCTTTCATTTTGCCCAGCTTAGGAGCATCTGGGACTTTAGTCTTGTTGTACTTTGTGTTCCTCAGTGGGGCAAGGACCACCAGCTGCTGAAACAGCCAATGTGCAGGGCACAGTAATGTCCTCATTTGATCAAACCAGGTCATCCTGTCCTGGGGCATGTGGCCAAAGAGGAATCCCTGCCTCATAAATTTGGTTTGACAACTATTTCTGCAGGATGGGGGAGGACAGCAGTGCCTTCTAAAGTTGTGGCAGTATCCATGTCACAGTGGTGCCTAAAATCCTGCAGCTGGACGTTTCAGTTAGACAGATTAGACATTGCTCAGTGACATGGCTATTCACTTCTGAAGTTTTCTGTGGACTTCCAGCTGCCTGAAATATCCCTCCATGACTTCCCTCCAAAGAGGTATCATAACACCTGTCTTACACTGATTCTGCTTATGAATTCCCTACTGGTACTTCTAGGTAGATTTCATTTTCTCTAACCCAGTTTCCCATGTGAGTACTGAAGTTAGTGCTTGAGAAAATCTCGCCACGCTAGCTTTGTCTCTTTCTACAATAATGGAGATGTCAAATTCAATTCTTAAGACCTCTGAGCTGCTTTTTTCATCTAGTAATATGCTTGCTATTTTAATGTTTAATTATTTCTGTGGTAGCAGTGTCCTTTAAAAAGCAGTACTGTTGTAGCCATAACAGTCTAAAGACACTTCAGGGAAAGTCTTTTCTGAGAACAGCTGGTGTAAATGGGAAAACCAGATGAGCTTTTAGGTACAAAAAGTGTCAATTTAACCTTATTTTTAAGAGCCCCTTTCTCTATCACGTTTGTTTCAGATTCTCGTTACTTTTCCTGAGGGCAATATTAGATCAATAAGCATCACTTTTCTGGAAATTCTTTTCTAATGCCCAGAATCTGGATATCATCATGCAATTATAAAATACAGCTGAGGAAATCAAGGCACATAAAGGGCAGGTGATTTGCCTGCGTGGGTGGTTGAGTTAGTCATATAACTCAACAGCACTTTTCTCCGTGTGCTGCGTTTTAACTACTGTAGAAGCATAATTTCCTTTCCCCAGGATGCATCCTGGCTTCAGATTAGTCCTTTTTGACAAAGCTCCTGAGTTATCAGAAAATTTGGAGCCTGTCACAAACTTTCTATAAATTATCATGATATGCCCTGATGCAATCCAGCTGTGGAGTTTGGATTTGTCGTGAGTCCCAAAAGTAATTGCATGGAAGGGGTGGTGGTGGAGGCGGTGTTGTGTTTGCCTTCGGGGAACAAGGTGTGTTGTATTTAGCACAAGGAAATGTTCTCTTTAAGAAGCTGTAGCTGGGTGGGGAGTCAATCCCTTCTTATGTTTTCAGTCTGAAGGTAAATGTGGGCAAAATTATACTTTTATGTCTGTGATTTTTTCTGTGCTGCTAGTGGGGTTTAGCAGGTCTGAGCTATATCTGTGCTCTTGCTGCCAGTAGTCCTCAGGAAATCTCAGAAGTGATTGCTCCAGCTGGCTGGAATAAGCCTTCAAGTGCCATCACTTCCATCACTGTCCTTTAAACTGATGGGTAGCTCTGGTTAGAAACATGAAGGGGAATCAGTCTGTACAGTCCTGCTCTCTCTGTGATAGGAACCTCTCATGCAGTCCTAGGGCATTGCATACTGCTGTCTGCCTCTGCAGTGTTGCAAACTCTTAGTCTCAAATGAAGAGGGCTGTCTGTTCTCATGAATTTGTGATTATCCCAGCTTAACTCACTGGAAGAGCATGTGACAAAGGTACCTTCAAAAGACCCTCTGCAGCCCAGCTCCCACATTGCTCTTCAAGAATTTGGGGGGCAGGGGGAGAAGCTAGTTTAACTGTAGGTCTTTAACTCAAGTACCTCAGTTAGGATTCTCATCCCCCAGACTGCCCTAAAGTCATGGGTTTCTGCTTTTGCCCCTTCCTGCAGAAAACTGATTTTCTCCCTTGGTGCTCTCAGAGCTTTAGGAGGTTGCTTCAAGAAGATTCCCAAGTACCTTTCTGTTGAGCCAACTTTATTTCCACCAGGCACTGAAAAGGTTTCCAGACTCTGCTGCCCAGCCATGCCACACTTGCCTGGCAGCTCCCTAAATGGCAAATGCTTCTCAGATGTGAGCAGAGCACAGAGGGTGAAGCTGCTGCCCCTTGGAAGGGTGCTAGGCTCTCCTACAACTGCTTTTCATGCAGGTAGGGACAGAAAAACTGAACTGAAAAGCCAAGGTCCATATGAGTGCATTGAGATGGATGTATTCTCTTGCTATTATAGCTGCCCTATTCCACCTGAGTGGTGTGAGACATCAGCCTCTGAAACTGGAATTAGCTCATGCTATCCCAAGGAGAGTTTGGTCCCTAATATTTTAGATTATAGCAGATGTTGCACATAATACAATAGCTCTCACAAAGGGAGGCAGAGATGCAGAATGAGACCTACCAGATAGCTAATAAAAGAAAAGACCTCATGAAGAACAAAAAAAGCTGCTAGTGATTGCAGAGATATATTGCCCCCAGGAAATTAAAAACAGAGATGCCCTGGCATATGCAATAAGCATCTCCTTTGTGTCCATGTGAAAGTGCTGAAACCTCTGGACTATTATGAAATTGAAAAGATGCTTTTAAGTCTTCCCCATACACTTCAGCTGCTTGCAAGTGGTAGTGAAGAAAATGAAGTAGATCATCCTGGCTTCTGTGCAACTTTATTTACCAGAGAACCCACCTTCAGGATAAACACACGCGTCAGTGCACGCACCTGTGTGGGGCTGCCAGGCAGCTGCCGCTCGGTGAAGGGAAGCGGTGCCAGGCTACAGCTGTAACGAGAATGTAGAACGGGAGCAGTGTGCTCTCCGTGTCTTTCCTGGCCATGCATCTGTCCAACGTCAGCCGGAGGTTTGGGACCCGCAGGGCGCCGGTGTGGGTCCGAGCCCGGCGCCTGTTTGCAGGCGCGGCCCATCTTGTCTACGCAGACCCTCCCGGGGGAAAAATAGACAATATCTACATATTGACACGATTTTTCTCCCCCTCCTTCCCCGAGTTTGCCGTTCCCCGCCCTCCACGGCGGGGGGAGCGCACCTGCGCCGAGCGGCCGGGGCTGTGCGCAGGCGGGGGCGGGCAGCGCTCCCCGCCCGGCCCCGGCCCCGCCGCCGCATGCACCGCCCGGCCGCAGGAGCGCCGGGGAGCCCGGCCGTGCTCCGCAGCTCCCGCCGGCCCCCCGGGCCCCTCCAGCCACGCCGCTGCCCCGGGGGGCGGCAGTGCTGCCCCTGCCGCGATGCCGGGCTGGAGGAAGAGCCTCGCCCTGTGCCTGCAGCGGATGCAAGAGGACGGTGAGCGCGGCGGGGGGAAAGGAGAGCTGGAGAGGGTCTGAATTACCCTCCGCATCCCCTTTTCCTTTACTCTTTGGGGTGGTGGTAGTGGTGATGTGTGTCCCTCTGGGAGGGGCGCGATCCTCTTCTGGCGTGGATCTCCGCGGATGAAGGGACTGGATGGGGGATGCTCTTCGTGCCGATAAACTTCGCCGCAGCCAATCTTCCCCTCCATCCCCGGGCTTGCTTGTTTTCTGCTTTTGGGTTTTTTTCTTCTTCAAGTGGTGGAGGCACACCTGAGAGCGAGGTGGCTGCGCGGTCCTTTTTGGATATTTAGAGGGGCTTGCAGTATCTGAGCCCCAACTTTCTAAAGCTACTGGTGATGCTGTTTTCAGCTGGTAATTTTTCCCAGTGCCAACTCCACCCGGGGAATAAAAGGTTTCCAAATTGTACAGAGGACGTGTCACGGTAATCTGATTCCCATTGTGCCGCTTACTGTTGCTCACAGTGACTGTGAATTATTTTGTTTACATGCTCAAGAGTGTGATGTTAAATAAATGCTGGACCCGCGGCTCATAAAAGTCGTGAGAAGACATCCACAAGGTGGCACAGCATAAGGGAGGTTTAAACGTTGCACTTCGGCTCCTGCCTTTGTAGATGAACAGGGATGAGAGTGGAGTGGGGAAAGTTTATGTCTCTGAAATGAAGTGCATTTCTCCTGTGCTCTCATGGGACTCAGGACAGCAGGAGCTGATCTGGGATAGGCAGAAACAGGCAGGAATGTGCGTTTTATGAAACTCTGCTGCTTTGGTGCAAAGTAGCTAATGGCAGGCTTTTCCTTTGGACCCCTTCCCAGACTATCTCTCTAGACTGTTCTAGTCTGTAAACAGACTTAAATATATGAAGTAGCACTGTTACAGCATTTCATATGAATAACGCAAGAATCGTGGAATTCTCTGAACCTGCTGGTTAATAAGAACAGAGAGAAATTGTGCTGTTAGATCCCCTGCAAGGTGTTAGGACAGAGTCATCAAGCTGCTGTGCCTTTCTGATGCTGATTCCTGGCTCCCACTGCTTTGGGAGAACACCAGTTTCTGCTGCTGGATTGCTCTAGGACCATGGCTTCCTCTTGGAGCCTCCATTCACCTGAGATAGAGCTATTAAAAATCTTGTCCTGTAGATGAGTGAATCAATCCCCTGCTCAACACACTGAGACCTGTTGGCATGAATTCAGCCCTGTTATGGTGCAGTGCTTTGTAACACTGCCTTGCTGCAGCTGGCACAGATGCTTTTGCACCATTGGATGGGGTGGCTCTGGGAACTTTATTAAACATTCACAGCAGGGACCTCTTGATGTACAGCTGTACTGGGTCAGTGTTTGCTGGGTTACTTTCTCTGACTTCATACGTGTGTGTACTGGCTCTTGTCTCTGGCTCTATGTAATGCCTTTCTTTCTCATCCCCCTTCCCTCTGACTTCAGTCCCAGCACTGCAGTGAGTCTGTGGCTGGTGTGCATCCCTTTGAGTACATTGCATTTATTTCTGTGCGTGGTTCAAAGAGTAGTCAGTCTTAGGAAGGTGCCATTTAATTGCAGAATGGCTTATTGGGATGGATAAATCTTGCAGGTTTGAGCTCATATGCTGTGTAGAGGAGGATTAGCTGAGCTTGTAGGGAACTTCTTTCCCTTTTCCATAAGGCAGCTGGTTTGATGGTTGTGTTATAGCATATAACTCTGCAGGGGCAGCAGAGGAAGTATTTGGTAATGTTTTTGTAGCACTGCAGTATTAACAGGTATGTCAGAGAAGGTTTTGCTTCATGATGTGTCCCTGTCTGTGCCAGGAGGATTGGAACTAGATAATATTTAAGGTTCCTTCCAGCACAAACCATTCCATAACAACACTGCAAGAAATGTCTGCACTGTTCAGATTTTGATTTTGCAAATCAACCTCCAACCAGTCTATGAAGAAATATTGACTTCTGTGTTTCTTTATTCAGAGCAAGTTATGTCTGCCATGTTGGCATCTCTATGTGGTTGTGATAGGTTTGGGGGTTCTTTTATGCTCAAGCTGGGGAGCTTTTCCCCCAGGCATGTGTACTTTGGCCCATCAATTTGTTCACTTCCTCTGAGGACCACAGTACTTAAGCTTCCAAAGGAAACGTCCTGGTGTTCAGCAGGAGCACAATTGTAATTAGAAGAGTGGTGTATTTTGGTTACTGAATATTAATGTGATGAGCATCTCTTGCAATTTGCAGCCATTCAGAGATGTATTGGAAGCTTCATTAATCACGGTTGGTAGAAAAGGTCAGCCATGGTAAATCATATAGGGAAATGTAAGGTATACACAAACTGTGCTGAACTATGATTGCCATCTCAAAATACCACCCACAGCGAGTCTCTTTATGCATGTTTTGCCTTAAAATTTCTGTCTCCTGGAAGATGGGAGTGACTTCTTGCCATCATGCAGAAATGCTTCATTATATAATGTGTTGGTTTTCTCCACCACAGAGGCTTGTATGTGGGATGTCCTACTGCTTATTCTGTTTCATGCAAGGAAGAAAGGAATTGATGTCAATGACTTTGAAAGATTTGGTGGAAAATGTGTTTCCTTCAGCCTGCATTGATAACAGACCCGTTACTCCAAAATCATGGGGTTGATCAGCTTCTCCCTGCATTACTGTGGGGTTGTCTCAGATCTAAAAGAAGAGGTTAAAGCATATTATCTGGCTTTCTGTCCCTCACTGTGTGTGCAGAGCTGCGTGGACAGATCTTCTGCTGATTTCTCTCCCTGACAACTCATCCTCTTTTGAGACAGCGATGAGAACTATTTGGCCATGCCAGACCCTTTTCCATCCCAGTTTCTGCCCCTCATATTGCTGTCCTTTACGGGAGGACAGCAGGATTTGAATTGCATTCTTGCTGCTCCAAGGTTTTCGGTAGCAGAAGAAGCGAAGGCTAATTTCTGCTTTGGTAGCAAGAATGTATGTGGGCAGGTGGGAAAGTCTGTGTTTTTGGCACATCTGAGTGGATGTGGAAACTGTGTGTCTAGGAAGGATAAACTGTATCTGCAGACTGAGAAGTGGAGATACTTTTATCCAAACTGGTGAAACAGTGTTAGCTAGATGCATAGGACTTGTGTAAGATGGGCCAAGGTTGTGGGCAGACACCCTTTGCTTAACCTGAGACGTTTTTCAGCTTCTAGGGGGAGGGAATACAGTGTTTGAGTGTAAATTTAGGTTGTTGATACAATTCCCCTTCCTCTCCCAGATGGTTTTCCTTGTGTAAAAGCAGAAAATTTGACTCTCACCTTTAAAACTCCAATATGATGCCTTATAAAAATCAAAACCAAACCCTACGAAAGACTGAGGTAATGGGATTATAAAACGTGAAGCGAGTTATCCAACCCTTGCTTGAATCATGAGGCAGGTGGAAAGGGACAAGTCGGACCTGTTTCAAAAAGTGACAATATAGCAGGGTTATGTTGCTGCCATTTGCTTCTTTCCCTTGTATACAGCTCCTTGCTCGTTACCTTGGAAACAGCTGTAGGAGCATATAGGGGCATTTTGCTGCTGTGCAGCCACGGGCAGAGGTGTCCTGTGGCGTGTGGAAAGGAAGATCTTTCATGGTGCAGGTTGATTTTCAGGATGAGGTCAACAAAGTAAAAACCCATTGCAAGATCTCCCTTTCTTGGCTGCCCTGTCTTGCTGCAGGTACAGTTTGGCAGGAGTGGGACCCTGGGGAAAATTTAGCAGGGGGGTGAATTTTCATGGTTTTGGCAGAGCTATTTAAATTTTTATAATAGGAAGGTAAAAATATCTCAACAGTCTGTTTTGAGGAGGCTTATAACAGCTGGGCTATGGACATCAGGTTTTTATTCAGTCCTCAGAACAATGTACTGGGATGTTTTGCTCAATAGCTCTGAAACTTATGTCCATGACAAGAAATGGGATTCTTCTTTACATTTTCACACGCAGCAGGGAGAAACATCCCACTAAGATGGAAATTTGCTGGGTTTGCATGATTAGCAGAAAGTAACATCTTTCAATGGGTTCTATGTTGTCTGTGATATGCATGTGATGTGTAGAATAACTAAAATAGAATAACTGCTAAAAATAATGTAAATTGTCTTTTGTTCACTTACCTATAAATATTTTGATCTTGCAAATGGTGCAGTGTGCATAATTTTAAATCAGCTGAACTATTCTGCTGTTTAAAATATAGTGTTTTTTCTTGTGCTTGACACATCAGAAGTGATTTGGTCATTTGGAAAGGTTTTTTGGTTTTTATCAGGTTGTCTTAGGACCATCTTTCAGTGCCAGGCTGAGTCTGTTCTAATACATTGCTTTATGGAGTCCTTTTGTCCACACCTACGATGACATGACCCATTATACTAGCACTTAATTTTCAGTAAAGAAATTCAGCTGTGTAGCTGTCACTTAAGTAGTGTGCAGTTGAAATGTTACAGCTGAAGGGTTGTTACATCTGCCCACTGTATGTGGTGCATTAATTTATTTCTGTATGTGATACTCTTGCTTTACAGTGTGTCCAAGCTTTATCAGAGATGAGGACTTGCTCATACAGAGCTCAGTAATTTATGGGCTGCTGTATGTTGGTAATACTCATTATACAGGCCACTGCTTTTAAACAAAATGGAAAAATAGAGGTTCTGACCCTCCAATGAAGTGTGGTGGGGAATTAGGATTGCATGAAGGCTGTGGTGGTAATGCATAAGGGATAATGCTCACTTATCAACCTGACTGAACGCTGGAGCAAATCCTGCTAGACTTTGATGGGGTCTTTTTTCGCTCATTAATATGTTGATGGGGATTTGGCACCCATTGAGTGAGTAATAACTGCACCCAAGCCCTGCTTCCCTCCTTGCTGGCTGTGGTCTGAGTTTGGGCTGCTGCTTTTGATCCTGTGCTTCAGCAGTCAGAAAACTTAGTTCTGATTGAGAAGTCCTGCACAGCTTGGGGATGAGGCCACAAAGGTTTTATGGAATGACTCCATAGCCTCATTGAAATTTGATTAAAGACAAAGATTCATCATTATTTTGCTTTTTGAAGTGATCTGCCAGATTTTACAACCTGACTGTGCTCCCATATCTGCAAACTTTGGCTTTATGAAACTGTACAGAAATGGTGGCTTTTGCTCTCTTGTTTATGTTATCACTCTGTGGGGATTCTTGTGAAGAAGTTTTATTAGCAGTATTGAGTGATGATGCTCAGTGCTGACAAAAGCATCAGCTGCAGTGGTTTGGCATGTTTTTCCTTTAAAGCTGCCAAGGTTGGAAAGTGTGGGGGGAAACCTTTCAGGATGCTGAAGACCTTGATGGAAACCATGAATTGCGGTAGCCAGGAAAATTTCAGAGTGAGAAGAATTGTCAGATCTGTCTGGAATCAGGCCATGCTTGATGTTCTCCAAACCTGTTGGTGTTTCTATGGACTCATGCCAAGTGCAGTGGAAAAACACGTGGGCAATTCCCAAGAAATGGATGTGGTCTTTGAAACTGTTCCAGTCTTGAGCTGTGATTGTAGCTACTGACCCAGAGATCTTCTGATGCTCTGGGTTGCACTAAGAGGAAGATGGCTGAGGTTAAACCAAGATGTGTGGCCAGTCTGAGGTGAATGTTGCGGTGCCTTTTTCATTTCTGTTTGTCCTGTCTAAGTAGACACAAGTGGCAGAGCTGCTCAGGGGTAGGCAAAAGAAGGCTGCCCACCAGGCCATGAGCTCAGTGCCAGGTTCACTTTCTATGGTTAGGACAGTGTAGGCCTTGCTACAAGTGTCCCATTTTACTGACTGCTTTGTTAATTATTAGACTTCATGGTAATGAATAAAAGCCTTTATTTTGAAAATTAAGTGAATGTAGAGGTAGAAATATAGTAGAATAATTAATAGGGCAAGAATGCTATTGAAATCACCACTCTGTAGACAAGCCCCAAGACAGTGAATCAGGCATTTCTGGAGCACTGGATCACATAAATGGACACATTTCTTTCAAATGCCAGACTTAACCCTTGACATTCAGAGCAGTGATCTATGCACAGAAGGCTTAGATTTTCTAGAGAAAATCTCTCTTGTCTTGAGGAAGGTGAAAACTTTTTTCCCATGATGGTGTCTTTTCCCAGAAAGGCCATGTCTCATGTTCCGGTGAATGTTGATGATGGTCCCATGTGTATGGGAACTGCTCCTGCATTCATGTCTTGTACCAAAGGCAGTCATACCATATAAATATCTGTTTGTGTCCCTGAAACGATTATAGCTACTGTGCACTGACACTGGTGTAACTAGGAGTGGAACATGGGCAGCATTTGACTGAGAAAATAGATCCCATGCTGGTGGTCTCTGTTGGAAATGGGAGCATCTCTTCTGCAGTGCTTAGCCTGGGTGAACCATGCAGTGGAATGCAACATTCCCTCTGGAAATGTCTGCGTGCTGTTCTTTGTCTTGCTGTGTGCTCTGTCCATTGAGAGAAAAATGTAATGAAACTTTCCATTTAAAATCCAAGTAGAATTTTTATTCAGCCTGCTTGTCTTGTCAAAAGAATGAATTACCTTTTTATTTTCTACAATTTTCCTCCCCCTCTTTGGAAAATAAAGAAATTTGAATAAGCTTGTAAAATTTATTTGTTTTAGCAATTATGGTGATTTCTCTGTTACTGACTTGCTCTCATTAATGTTAGATGAACTTGACATCTACTAAATACTGGCTTTCACTTTTCAACCAAAACTATTTTCTGGCTTAAGCAAAATTGGCTAATTTCACTGACAGTGCTTTCCACTGAGAAATTAGTTAGAAGATTTTTGAAAGATATCCAAACAGATTCAGGTATGTGGCATCAAGACCACACTGCATTTAAGGAGAAGGGGGTTATCATGGCATTTGAGCTCAAGGAAATGCAGTGCATTAGAACAGGGTTAGCATGCCATTTGTAGCAGCAGTCTGCTTGGAGGTCTCAGCTTTGTAGCTTTCCGAACCCTAACCCTAGGTGTAACCCCAACCCTAGGTGGAGCAGTGAAAAGAGCTTAGAGCTGAGTCAGTAGCCAAGTAGAAAGATATGGTGAGAGCTATTTTTTTGGCAGTTTTCTTTTTGGTTTGGCAGGTCTATTGTAGCTGCACAGTGCTTGGAGGTCTGGGCTTTGTAGTTTTCTGAACCCTAACCCTAGGTGTAACCCTAACCCTAGGTTGAGACCTTAAAGGCACCTTGGGCCTAGTCTGGTGCCCTGTTGTAAGGTATGGATGGAGCTATGTTATGACAGATTTGTATTCCCCTTGGCATGCCATTTGTAGCTGCTGTGTGCTTGGAGCTCTGGGCTTTGTAGTTTTCTGAACCCTAACCCTAGGCATAACCCTAATCCTACCTGTGCTACTGAAAGGTACTTTGGGGTTAGATCCATGCCTTATCTACATTAAGTGGAGGTGATAGGGACCCTCCTAGCTAAGCTGGTGTGTCTTGACAAATAGAAACATCTTTCTGTGGCTTCAAGGTAAATTCAGTGCTAGATTCTTCAAGTTGTCTATGAAGTGACGCAATGTTTTGTTCAATGACTGAATTTCAGCTGTGAACAAAGCACTACAGAGGTTTTGTTTTGCAATTATATTAACAGTGGCTGCTGATTTGTTGCCAGTCAGAGGCTTTTCATGGTATATATTTGGATTATAGGTGTTGTTGTCTTTTCTTTTACATGTGATGCTGTTAGTCATCCTGGTGACGCCTCATTCGTCTGTACAAAGAAATGAAATTCCCTGCTCACCTTTGATTATTGTCTCATACAGCCCAAGAAGGGATCTGCTACTTCTATGAAGCCTGAGAGATCTCACTTGGGTCTCATGGGATGGAGCTGAGATTAGGCACTGGATTTTTTTTCTTCTGTCTTTAATTTATAAGAAATTCAAATCTCTTCTCTGTTCTCAAGGCTAAGTTGAGTTGAATGTACAGAGTCTGTACACAGAGGACTTCAGTGTTATCTTTGGTACCAGTTTGATGGGAGCAGTAACCACAGGAGCAGGGTGTTGATTGTAGAGTTGGGGGTGGAGGGCTTGTCCTCATTTGCATCCCCTTGCAGCCGAGGCCTTGAAGATTTAGCAACAAATGAGATGCAAAGAAACAAGGAGAAAAATAAGATAATAAGGAAAACTGTCAGGCAGTGTGACAGTTCTGCAGAAATTAGTGATGCTAAGTTTCTGTCTTTTTACTTTGGTACCAGTGTGCTTTTCTGGTTCAGTTTTCCTATGTGTGTTCAGGAAATGATGATGTTTCCAGGATTGGGGACTCCCTCATTAAAACTATCTTGCCCAGATCCATAGCTTCTGGTTATTTGAAGTCAGGGGAAATTCTCTGGGGCTGTCAGAGTGGGATGAATTTAGTGAAGAGCTGGGAGGATATGTTAGTATTCATAGCAGCTTGTCTCAGGGCTATGTGTTAATCCTGAAGAGAGGGCACTGTTGGGAATGAATATTTTGTTTCCAGATTAAATGTTCTTTTGTTTTCTTTCATCTTGAAATAGGAGGCAGTCAGTCTCAACACTGTACATGCAGTCATGTCTGTAAAAACACCCTCACAAAACTTCCCCTTTGAGATTAGAGGGCAGGCAGATCTGTGTGAGGTAGGGTGCTGCTGCCTCACTCTTCTTCCCCTTGGGAGCGTCATCTTTTCAACCTTCCTCCGTCTTTGGTTCTCCCCTTCATGATGTGGAGGTTCCTTCTCAGCTGGGAGGTAGCTGCAGGTAAAATGCTTGGGCTCTGTCCCCACGGGGTGCTGAGCCTGGTGTGCTGCCTCCAAGTGGTTTCAAACAAAAGCAAAGTTCAGGCATGCTGCAAATCCCATGGCAGGCATTTAGATGAGCTATTGATGCTGAGCATGCTCCAGTCCTCTGGCCATGCTTTGCTACTCCAGAATCTTTCATGGACTTTGCATCCTGTCCAAAGACCTTGTGCAGTGGCACCTGGCTGCATGAAATAGCTGCCATATTCCCCAACAGATGAGGCTGCAACCCTGTGGCGACTGCAGCAATTCCAGCGTGGCTGGCACTCACTAATGAGTTGGTTGGTATTGGGGATTGAGCCACAGGCCTTTTGTTCCTATGCCTGTGTTCCTGACTGAACACAGGGCTTGGAGCAAAACAGCTTTATCATTTAGTTTCTCAGAGGGATGGGGTATTTTCTCTGTCATTTGAGATTAGTGGGACCGAGGGGTTCTGTGCCACTCTGAAAACCTCTGCATGCCACAGTCTTCATGTCTGCAGAACATGGATAATGACTACACTTTAAAAGGTTTTGATGCTCAGATCAAAATGGATATGGAAGTGCAATTACTAGGTGTAACTTCATGCCTGTCTTCCTCTGCTTAGTATCTTCATATTCATAATTATACCAATTGTGCCAAATATTTGAACAAAAATGAGGTAGAAAATGTCGTTCTGGCACAAGGTTGCAAATCTGCTGCTGCATAGGACTGGGCAGAACAAGAAGTTCTGTTGATGTGGATAAGAATTTCTCCCTCCAGTAATGAACTGTGCTGTGAGTTTACCAGCTATCTAATCTAGTTTCCATCCGTTACACCAAGTGATAATCCTCTAGCAAATTAGGTGCTGTTAGCAGCATTTCTGTCAGCCTGGCTCTGGCTGCACATCTAGGCAACCTGCCTTTGAGGAATTTCAAAATTTGCCCTAGTCAGTCATGCTGCTTCCTCAGCCTCTGGAGACTGCATTTCACATGTAACACAAAGCTGAACTGTCTTGCTTCTTTAATTGTATTTATTCTACTTTCCCTCCACCCACCACCTGCCAAGGCTGTTTTGCCATGTCTAGAGATGGCTTCTGGGTTGTTTTCTTGGAATATCCATTGTAATTGGCTTTTTGGTGTATCCTGTCCTACTTTAATATAATTCCTTCGCTGTTAACTGTGCGCATACAGGGACTCGTTAGTAAGTGGGAGAGGGATCAGAAAGCAAAGCATGTCCAAACCAAGCTGGGATGCTGCTTTCTTGAGGGTTTGCTGGCTGCAGGATGTCCTTGCCCGGGGATGGGCTGTACAGCACTGCCTGCCTTTGGCTCCCAGAGCTCTGTGGTGAGCCCCATGCTGCTGTGGCAGCTGGCCCTCTCCTGCTCTTGGGGCTGCCCCTTGCCAAGGGTCCTGTTCTGCCCGGAGAGATTCAGTGCCAGGCAGCACTGCAGCCAAGGCCATCCAGTTTCTGTCACTGAATGATGAAGAGGAAGAAGATGGCTTTTGGCCAGGGAGCACCATCCTCTGCCCATCTGCTCCCCTGACTGCTGCTTGGAGCAGCTGCTTGTCTCCAGGGGCTCCTGGGCAGGGCAAGGGGATGCAGACTCCTGACTACTTCATTGTCTTGCCACTGACATACTCAGTGAGTTTGAGTCCTTGGGGTGCCATTTTTCTGTGCTTCTTTTTTGTGCAAATTCATGCCATGATTTCTAATTGCAAGCTGCATCGGTAGTTCTTGTTTTCAATGCTGTGCTGGAGAGCAGAGGTGGGAGTGAGGGACAGGGACTGGAGGAGTGCAGAGAGAGGGGCTTGTTTCACTGTTATCTCCCTCTGCAGCTGTGAGCTTCTTACAGAAATCCATCTCCAGCACAGCTGGCTGTGGGCTGGAGGTGCTGCTCACAGTGTGCAGGGAGGGCAGTGCTGAATTGCTCTGCAGGCAGATCCCTCCTCCTGCTCAGGTGTGATCAGTGTGCTGGCAGAGCCCCCATGAAGGAGGGGGACCTGTTCAGCTCCGTGTAAAGCAAAACCACTGACAAAGCAGCCCTTGCTCTGGAGGAGCAGGTGATGATGGCAGCCTCTGCAGCTTTAAAAGAGCTGAGGAATTCCCTATGTATATGACCATGTGCAAGTTTTTTAACGTGACTCTAACTCTAGAGTGAATTTGCTCTAAAGGCTTTTCACAGCCCCTCAGTATAGTAGGATAATGTAGTATTTTTATTAGTTGTGGCCCTGTACAGTCAGGTAGTCCAGCATTTGACCTGTTAAACTTCAACACCAAGTAAGTGACAGCCAGGAAGACACCCCTAAAGTTGTGACAGCTTTTCAAACTCATGTCTGGGCACTGCACTCCACTGCAAACTCTTCCCCATCTACAGCTTTTCTCATTCAGTTTCCTGCTGAAGCCCAGCAGATTTCCTGTGATGAGTTGCTGCTCTGAGCCAATGTGGCAGTTGGTGTGTGACACCTATCTACCTGTCACCTCCTCAGCCTGCCACGAACCAGCTGGGTGGGTTAGCCACTGGCAAGCTATTTAACTCATTTTGACACAATGAGTTAGTCAGGCTCACAAACTAGAGCTGGTGTTGGGAGGAAGAGTTGAAATAGACCTTATCAGACAACACACAAACTTTGATTTGTGCTGTGGGAGTATTGCTGATAGTATTTTGGGGAGTATTATGTGAGTAAAGGAGCAGAGGTCCATGAAGAGATGTTTTTTTAATATATTTCCCTCTTTTTTATTCATAAAAATTTGAAGTTGAATGAAAAGCAACAATTTGAAGATGGATATGAGGAGTAGGAAAACTAATTTATGGAGCTAAGTAAGCAAGAGGATGGAGGTACACTGTGCTATGACTGTATGGAGGTATTGGGAAGTGCAACTCTCCTCCAGTGTATAATCACACTTCAATGCAAGAGGAGAGAGATACAAATCTACCCATCCTCCACAAAAAATCTTTACAGGAGGTATTGGTTTCCTACCAAGAGAATAAGCCCATCTTCCTGGTTGACTGTGGTGACCCAGCACTGCAAGGGACCTCTGGGGCCTGCATTCCCTGTAAGTGAGATGTTAAAACACCAATCATCCAGGATAATACTGTTTCAGAAGCTCATTGATTTTTAGTGGAGGGAAGTGAGTTAAAGTGATGAGTCACTGACTTATTTGAAAATGAACAACCTCCTCAGTGCCATTAGGAGCTGGTAATAGATCATCCTGGGCAAGAGCTGGTAAAAGGGGATTAAGGGGTCTCCTTGTGCCTGCTGTTGCTCTACATTGTGTGTGGCTGCTGTTTTGTTCAATTTTTTTTTATGCGTAATGAAACAGCACACCATATACATAAAAAGCCAACAACTTCTAGTCAGTGTAATTGAAATTTAAGTTTAATCCTTATTAGTCCTGCTGTAATTGTTACAGACAAGGAAAGGGTGTTGAGCCCTTCCTGAGGAGATGTGGCAGTGGTGGATAGTGCAGTTGGAGCTGGTGTAAAGCACCTCTCCAATTAGAGATCCCCTTGCATGGGGATATCTGAATTAAACAGCAGGGAATTTACCTGCAAGCTTTCTTCTTGGCAAACTTGTGCCTACCTTCTTTGAATCCCCTGCCCAGGCTGAGGAGCTGCTTGCTTGTTCTGCGTTTTAGGTTGCCACAGGAGGTGTGGAGATGTGGAGAACTGAGGTCTGGTCTCCTTTGTAAAATACTCTGGGATTCACCTTTGAGAAGTGATGAACAAAATGTAAAATTTAATTTTAAAATTGAATAATGCTGTAATGTTTTTTTTTTCTTCTTGCACTGTAGACCAACATTGAGCCCATGGTTACTTGCTCTCTCACTATTTAAATGTCAGTCCCCATTTGATCAGTTCTTTCCTGTCTCTGGTACCTGCACAGGGTTTTAGTTTAATAAAGTGGAAGTCTGGTGCTGAAATATCTTCTCTGTTTTGTGCCAAGTCCTGACTTTGGGAGTTCAGTCAGTGTTGTGTGCAGATATGATCAATAAAGCTGCTAGTGATGTACTTTGCTATTAAGTTGTAGTTCATTGATTTAAGGAGTTACCAGGAACTAGGGGAATAACATGGTTAATTAAGTTAATTGGATTGTAAGGTCCACAGGGACTGTGCCTTTCTTTGTATTCTCTGAAGCACCTTGGACACATCACTATAAAATCCAGACTATAAAATAATGGCTTTTTCTTTTCAGATGCTGGCAGTTCAAATTATTTAGTTGCTTTTAAACTACATGCATTTCAATGCAATGAATTTCACCATGGACTTACAGCTTTGTAGCCTTTGGCTTTTGAGGTCCAGGTAGAAATGGAGAAGTAGATTTTAATAGAATTTAGCTAAATAATCCCAAGGAATCTGGATCTTTGTATTTGTTTGCCAAGATGTCTTGGGAAGTTGTTACCCATGTTCTTAGCAAAAAGACCATGTGTCTGTGGGGCAACTTCTAGTGTGTTTGTTTTATCTTTTGGACTTACAGCTAATTCTAATTATAGTCTTCTTGCCATCCAGTAAGATATATGAAGAAATAATACATCAGGCTCTAGATAGACCTATTCTTTAGCATCCATTTTTTAAGGAAAGTAAACAGATCTCCCCCTGTCTTAAATGGAAATTTATTCTGGGTGTATGAAGTGAAGTCTCGCACAGAGGTATTCTTCTGCAGCTTTTATTTAATCTAATTTATAGCTTCTCTTCTTTTCCAAGGGAACTGGAGACTTAAACCTTCCATTATAGGTCTGTAATTTATGCTTTCAAAATTCAGTGATTGTTATCTCTCAGTGTTTTTATGAAGCTCTGCTGTGGAGGTGCTCAGATAAGGTTGTATATTAAGTATTGGCCAATTCACTAGGAGCAAAACTGGGATTATAAATTATGGGAAACATTCTCAGTCATCATGAGCTGGTGCTTGTGTTAATGTCTTTAACTTCCTTTGAGTAGTTAGGGAAGATAAGCTGTAAAAAGACAGACTGGATGAAGCTATTATGTGGTGGCTGGAAAACTACATTTGTCTTACTTGGATAGTGATGAATTGTCACTATCCACAAATAGATTGAGTGAAATTCTCCTGGCATCTTTTGAGGGTCTGTTAAAAGTCAACCCACTTTTTAATAACCTCCTGAAGAGAAAGAGAATATGCTCAGTGAATTTTTAAGATGGCAACAAGTCTAAAGATGTTACAAAAACACTGATGAGGAGAGCGTGGGCTTGATCTCTTGAGACATCCTCAGGAAAATTCTGATTTCCGTAACTTTATAGGAAAAACAGGGTATGGGGGATGCATGAGGACTGCATTTGTTCCTTGTATAAATTAGAACTTTTTTACTTAGAAAAAAGGGGGATGAAGGGAGAAAGCACTTCCATGCTGCTTGGCGATGCAGCCATCAAGAGAAGAAAATTGTTGAAATTGGATTTACTTAATAATTTGTTTTGTGACTGTACTTAACCTTTAAAGGTTTAAATTTAGACCTGAGCTATCAGCACCTTTTGTGCCACCCTTTTTTTGGATGTTCTGTGATTGTTTTCCACGTTTACAGTTCCATAGGAACCAAGTACTCATCTGAATCTTGAATTTAAACACTTGGCTTTGGTGTGTGTGCTTTTTTTTTCAGCTTGTAGTTGTTTTTTTTTAGTGAGAGGTTTTTTGGTGTGTGGTTCTTTTGGTGATGGTTTTTGTGCGTTTTGATATGTTTCTTTTTTCCCTCCAAAAGCTTAACAGATTTTAAAATAGGACATATCCGCAAATCCAGTTGTGAGAGCAACTTATCATATTTGTCCTCTTTGCTTGACTGTCATTTTTCTTACTGTTGTTTTTCAAAGTGAAACAAAGCATCATAAAAAATTCTGCTATATCCATAATGCTACCTGTGATGATATAAATATAAATGAGCCCCTTCCCCTCTTGCACCATCTATTTGTCTTGTCAGGAAAACATTTAATCCTAGCTCTTGCTCACCCTATTTGTGTGTGCTATTCTGCTGCAGATTGATACGAAGTTGTCTGTGTAAAATTAATTTTGATGCAAGAAATTTGGCTTTCAGTGTTTTTGTTGTTACTAAATACAAAGCAAAGATTTTGTATGGCTTTTCTTTTTCCTTAGAGTAAAAAACCCCACATTTTTACAAAAATACCTTCCTTGTAAAAGTGCCAACATGATTTTTCCAGTAGTAATTGCTGTATGTGGTTGGTACAAAATCAGAAGTACTGAAGAAATACCTGCCCCGATAGTAACTGAGCTATGTGAGGACAGCTTTTCTGATGCATCCAAGTGTTGCATGGTTTGAAGGAGGAATTAATGTTATGTGTTTGTGGTCATTTGTATGGCTGTTTTTTTTTCCTCTCTATGTGGATGTGTGTTTTAAAATCTTGCCTGCAGACATCTGTGTTTGCAGAAGCAGATGTCACTTGAATGAAAGACTGTCTTCTTGTCTGCTGTGCCTGATGTAGGAGTAATCTTACTGTCACCCATGCCAAATTTAATGGCAGCAGTGTGATAAGATGGAGGCCAATGAAGGTGCAAGAAGTGGAGTGAGCCCTGCTCTCTTTTGTGTGGTCATCCCTGTGGACAGGAGGATGCTGGTGTGTGTCTGCCAGGTGTTTCTACAAATGCCTCTCCAGTTTCTCCCCCATCTTGCCTTGAATTCCCATTCTGCAGGATTATTCCAGCTGCTACAAGAAGCTCATATAATAAGCTATTATATAAACTTTTATTTATATATATATATATGTGTGTGTGTGTGTATAACTAGGAGTGTCTGCTTTATCAGCTCTTCCCAATGTTAGTAATACTCCTTTTCTCTTTAATTTTCAGTGTCTGGTTGTCACAGGCTCTCAAATTACTTTAGAGAGCTTGTGGTATGTGTGGAGCTGAAGTTGGGCAAGGGGAAGCAATGCTCCTGGAGGAGAGGACGAGGGCTTGCCCAGGGCTCCCCTGTGGACACAGAGTTTCCACATCTCTAAATTCCCTGGAATACAAATCTCTATGGTGTGGAACAAGGAACTTTTAGCAAAGTCTTCTGGTGTAAGTATTTTAGATCCTAAAGAATTGCATTATTCAGGCTGTAGTCTTGCATTTACACGTGGAGCTGAACAGATCTATTCCTTCTTCCCATCCTATGGAGTCTTCTGGGAGGCTGCTGCTTTTCCGTCTCTCAATAACTGATAGTGGGATATATAAAAAATGGTATATAATTATCACATTAAAGCACTTGTGTGAACAGCATAGGTGTTACCTGCCAGCTTTTCCCAGTGGTGCAGTGCTGGTGTAGGCACTGCATTACCTGTGTGAGTACTGCCAGATTTCAGATGAAATCCTGAAATCCTCTCTCTCTGCCAACAGTGATGGCTGCCATCACAGTCTTTATCCCAAGGGACACAATAAACATAAAAGTATCTCTGTTTTTACCACCCACACCCTGGAATGCCATTGCTACTACAGATCTCTGCATGCAATTGCTGTTCAAATGGCAGCATGGTCATGGCCTGAGATGTCCTGAGTTTCTCTAGTCTGCAGGAGGAGTTGTTGCTGAAAAACTCACACCGGAATTCCAGAATGACAGTGCTTACCTGAGTGTTGCCGATATTCGTGTGAGAGGGGTAAATATCAGTGCTGGAGAAGGAGAAGAGACCACAGCAAACGAGATAAGCAGAAGTACTGGTGCTGATCATCTTGGCCAGGACCAGAAACTGCACTAGGCAAAATGCAAGTTAGTGAGCAGTGAGGGGAATCCCAAGACATCTGGAGGAAGAGTGCTGAAGTGCTTCTGGAGGAGAAAGACTGACAGATCGACTTAAGGGCAATGCACTTGTAAGAACTCCTGAGCAGAGAGAAACTCAGAAGTTGAATCTGGGGGAGGGATGTGAGGTCAGATAGGGGCCTTTGTTCTGTGAATCCCCTTACCTCCATCCTGAACACCTGCAGCAGGGAGCCTCTGGAAGCCATCATTTTACATTATCTATGTGCCTAGGCTGTTTCAGGCAAAGCACCAGCAATCCATTAAAAAAAAAGAACAGAAAAAAAGGGAATAAATAGTAAAGCACCTTCAAACTGCTCCAAGTGCTGCCTCTGCAGTGGATACTGTTTCCAGCAGCACAAATCACTGCATTGCAAAAAGCAGAGCAAACAGGGGAGCACCCAAGTACTAAAATAAACTCTGAAATGCGAGATAAATCCTTGCAAACAGCTCATTTAGTTCTCAGGTTGGTGCTGTTTGGGTTTTGGTGGTTTTTAGGTTTTTTTTGGTTCTGGGGAAGGATCATTTACTTCTTGGGTTCCTTTTTCATATTTCCCCAACACTACATTCTAGACAGATGGTTGGAGGCTCTCCTTGTTGGCAAGCTGCAAGTGAAAATGCTGTTGGATGGGAATTGTTTGCCTAACTTTGCCTGTGTGCCCCCATTCCTCATAGTGGAAGGGAAACCAGTGGTTTATTTCCTTTTGCCCCATCCAGATGCCTGGTACATGCATGGGCAGCATGTCTGCAGGGGCTGCTTCACCCTTTGGCTGCGAAGGGGAGCTGGGGTGACCACCTGAGGGGCAGACACCCTCCCTGCCAAGCCCAGAGCTCTGGCCAGGTGTGGTTGGTAGTAAGTGATGGGTGGAACAAAAAGGCCCAAACCCTCTGTAAGACTGATGTGTTTTAATGAGGCAGGTGAAGACATCCAGGGAGGCTGGGTGTCCCCAGCCAGGAATCCCCTTTGCTGACTTTGAGGCAGGAAGGGATGGAACTAGAGATTTGGATAAAAGTGAAATTTGAGTTGTTCTTCAGTGAAGGCTGTGATTAGTGATTCAAGTAGTCAATCCATTAAATCTTAACCTTTCTTATCAAGTCCTCAGAGATCTCACTTTCAAAGCAGAAGGTCTGTGATGGTGGCTAAGGGCAGAAAGAAAGGAAAGATAGAAATGTGGTGTCCCAAGTTGGAACAGTGTCTTGGTAGATTGCCTCTTTCATCTTTGTTGGCCTACCCAAAGGACCAGCTAGCTGGGGTAAGTCCCTGCTGTGCTGACTCTTACAGATCTTCCTTTAGGGCAGCGCCTTCTGCCCATGCTTCCTCCAGCATGCTTCAGGCATCAGTTTAATAGAAATAAAAATTGATTAGTTTGGTCCCTAGTGAATCTTTCAGGGATTTGGCAGCAACTGCAAATAATATGTGTGCAGCTGTTTAGTGAAGGGGTGGGGTGGCTGTTACTCCTCTTAAAAGCTGGTCAGTGCTATTCCTGGATATTGATCTGAGTTTCCTGGAGAGAAGAGGAGCCAAACCTGTCCAAGGGCACATGGATGGCACTTCTCAAGGAGGCTGGGAAAACAGCTCACTATCTGGGACAAGAAAATTTATTCTTGGTCCCACCTTGTATTTTAACCTTTTTTCTCTAGCAACTGTATAAACTACAGTCATGCTTATGGGTTTGGGTTATGGGAGTCCCCAGTGTTTAGCACCTGGTGGTAGCTGTAAATGGCTCTGTGGCTGAACAGATCTAGCATATGTCAGTGTCCTGTATTTGCTTAGGGGGAGCTTACAGTGCATCTCCCAGTCATAATCCCCACTGCAGTGGATGCAGGCAGGATGCACCAAGGAGCTTTTCTTTAACTCATTCCAGTATGAGTTAACTCCCCAGGGAAATATATCTGAAAATGGATCCATCCATGAGGAGAAACAAGCTCTGTCATGTACCTGGCTGCTCCTGCATGGTCAGTAGTAGAAGGACCACAATTTTTGCTGCTGTGCTGGCTCCAACATGGAGCCTTTCCTCATGGATGCCCCATCAGTGGCCAGGATGCTGTGGTGCTGGACATGTTTCCTGGTAAGTGTTCCTCCCAAATGTGGTTACAGGTAGGCTGGGGTTTAGTGTTTCTGAGCTCACTGGTGGAGTTACCCAGCTCTGCATGACTGGGGGACAGTGCCCAGGGTTTTGGCATGTGTGTCCCAGTGCCTGCACCCAGCCCTGGGTTGGCTTGCCCTGCTGGGTGCATGTATTGATGCTTGGTATTTATTAAGGGCTCCAGTCCTGTGCCACTGAATCCCTTCTGAAGGGATTAATGTGGGAGGAAGAGATGCCTCTGGGCTTGTGACTGAGATTTGTTGCTCTGAGCCAACAGCAGAAAAACCTCATTGTAACTGGAGGAAACAAGACTGGAATAGAATTTGATAGCAGAGCATTCACTTTGCAGCCAAGATCAGCTGTTGAGGAAAGTGCAAGCCAAATGTCCCAGGATAAATGACCCAGTAATGGACCTTGCTGAAGGGGCAGCAGCCTTGAAGGAACAGTGCTGGTGCTTCCCATCCTTAGTGTGGCATGGAAGCAGTTTTTCATTGCTGTTTGGTACTTCCTGCAGAAGACTGCAGCAAACTATTCGTTGCTATTTTCTTGGGGGTTTCATGACTGTTAATAATTAATTTTCCTCTTTTCAGGTTTTTTGGGTGTATGGTGGAGTTTTTTTTAGCAAATCTCAGTCCCTTGCCACCTTAACATCCTGTCAAAGATTATTTAATAACATACAAATATCTGCACAGAACAGGGCTTCTGTCTTTTGGGTGATGACTGTATTAGCTGTGCTGCTGACAGCTCCTTGCATTTTGTAATGGGGGATCACTTAAACACTGAAATAAGCCCCTGGGGAAAGAAGTAGGAAGGCTAGGAAGGCTGCTGTTTGATATTTAAGGCTTGATTGCACAAGGAGGGCATGAAAAAATCAAGCCCCTTGGGAAGGTGCTGGGCATGAGGCACATGCAGAAAAGGATGCACATGACAGCCTGGGTCATGTGCTGGCTGCCCCCATCTCATTGTTGGATGCCTTTGCAGTGACTGTGAGATGAACCCTGGGCGATGCTGTGGGAATGAAATTGCTGTGAATTGCAGCAGTCTGGTCCTCTGGTTGTGGCTTACCAGGATTTCCTGAGAGATTTGCTTTACCAGATCAGGATTCTGGGGTGTTAAACACAGTAACCCATGGTAGGTGGTATCTGAAATAGCTAATCCAGTTATGTCAAGATACATATTGTGTTCATCTGTTGAACCTTTGGACCAGTGGGTGATGATCACTTCATACCAGAAAACATTTCAGAATTAGTGAGTATTCAGAGGATGGAAGAAGAATTAATGACATGCTGAACCTTTTCTGATGTGAAAGAAAGAAAAGACAGGGAACCTACCCCAAAAAGGTGATAAATAAGAAAAGATATCAGCAAATGTGTACCACAATGGCCAGTCTGGGGAAGAACAAGTTGGAGTGTTCAGTTATTCTAGTTTTGGTCCCTTGTTTCAGTTCTTGATGTCCTTGAGCTGAGATGTGACACTACACAGAGCTGCCACCAGCCTGTTGAGTGCAGTGCATCATCCCCTGCTATTTGGGGAGCTGTTTGCAGTAGCAGAGATGCTAAGAAATGGCATTGCTATATATGGCAACAGAGCATTTCTGTGTGCATCATCATCTTTGTCTTTCCCCTTTTAATGATATCTGTAATGAGGAAGAAAGGATAGAACTTTTTGCTCCAAATAGGGAAGAAGGCCTGGATAGCTTCTTCCATCAGCAGCACGAGAGGCCTTCATCCTTCAGAGCCTAGAAAATCATCCATGAAAATCAGTGAAATGGCATCAGGTGATAGATATGGGACAGCAGGTCAAACCTGACCTCTGTGGCTGAGAGATTCACACAGTGTTCAATCCACTAAACTGATCCATGCCTGGGCCCGTGTCTCATACATCCCTTAGATCAACCACAGGCAGAAAACAACTTCTGTGCTTTGTTTTCCCTACTTAGGTAGGATTTTTTTTTTTTTTTTGCATGAAGTTAAATGAATCTCCTTCTAGGAGAGGAAAAGACATCAGGGTAAGTAAGGAGTGTGCTGCAAACCAGACATTGTTGGGAGTACCTTCCTAGGAGTGTCAGGTTTGTCATTACTGAGCCAGCTGCTGAGCCATGATGTGTGTGGCTAAAAAGTGCATCATTGCTGCTGTCTTTCTGCACACCTGATCTTACATAGCATGGCCAGAGACAGAAATAACATTTTCATGGTAAATGAATTAAAAAATTTCCAGGTACTAGCTTTACAGTAAATTATAAAATTAAAAAAACTCATAGAAAGGTAAATATGGAAGCATAACTTCTGATGTAAATATGTGTGTGTAAATACTAGAATTTAGGCATTCATTATGTTTAAACTGAATTGAATCTACCCAGCATGATGAGTCTAATTTCTAACATTGCTTGCTTTCCAGTATTTCTGAGGTGTCCTATTACCAACAAATTTTTCAAAGCAGTGGGATGCATCTTATAGGTCAGATGTGGAGAGCTGGAGAGATTTAAAATTTCCAGATTGCAAAGCTGTAACAGGACCAGATTTTTTGATGGTTTAGTAGACCATATGGCCTTCCTGGCACAGATGAGAGACCCCCTTTACAGCCAGAAGCTTTGCAGCTTCTGGGATTTTTGTGCAAGGAGGTTCTGCTGTTTTTATGATCTGGGGGCAGGTTTTGGCTGGCGTACTTTGAGGTGGTGTAGAAACTCATTATTTTCTAAACTACTGTTCTCAGGCTGTGAGTTTTCTTTTGCTTCTCTACTACAGAGCTTTGGCTTGGAAATGTCTCCTCAATGAAATAAAAGGTGATCTTGAAACTTTATGGCAGGCTCATCATTTCTCAGAGTATGACTGCTATAATAGCCATCAAAGCACTAAGGAAACTGTGGCATCTTCACTTTAACTCCTACTAGTCACTGAACTGTAATCCTGGTTTTACAGCGGTATAAAAAGTATCATTAAGCTGATCATAAATCATCTGGCGTGCTAGGAAAGCTGTTAGGACCATTCTGGTCCTACAGAAGAGGTTCTTGGTTTGTGATGACAAGTTTAAATTCAGCTGTGAAAAAGATAACCCAGTGTAGCGCAAGCAAGATATTGGTATTGGCTGGCAGGGGTCAGTCCTGGCAAACCTGGAGCTGAAAAGAAGCAATTTAATCAAAGTGGTTGTGTTGATGAATCTTTGCTGGGCTTTGCTGTTTCTGGGTGTCTCTGGCATGATTTCTCACCTGGTAACTCACCAGGTAAGGGGTAACTTGCCTGGTGCTGCCTGCATGGAGCAGTGTGCTTCAGTGGCCACTTGATTTCTCCATGTACAAAACTGCATTTCTACCTTCCTATCACTCTGCTCTTGGTGCAGAGTAAGATGTTTCAGGTGCGTGCTGAAGATGTGCAGAGTTCACTACATCTCCTGGAGCCACTGCTGCAGGACTGAGCAGTACTGTGCAACTTGCCTGCAACAGGACTCTTGTTATCTGCCACCTGTGTGACCCCGTTAGTACTGAAAATTTCAGTGCTAAAAGCTACCAGTTAGACAAATGGTGTGTTCAAAGCTGGGAATTAATTTGAAGTAGATGATTTTATGCTCACAAATTCACAGCCTTTTTAAATTGTCTTAAATACCAGTGTTCTCCCCATTCAGCCCTCTGCTGAATAGGGGATGATTTGGGACCTCCAGCCTGTGTGCCTGGCCCAGAAATGGCAGCTGCTTGCTGAATTCTGTTGGGCAAACATGTCTGAAGGTCATGAATTAAGTAAATCATATGTGGATTAAAACAACATACCAAATCTAGGAGGTGGAGGAAAAAGAAGGTTTTGGGTTTTTTTTTCTCACAGCTCAAGTCTATTAGACAGGGCTGCTGGAGTGCTAGACACTTTGCTTTCATCCCAGAAGTTCATCTTTCTCTGTGTCAGAGTTACTCTGCTTCATTTAAAATGGGTCTTCAAATCGGTTTTTGCTAAATTGCTGCAAAATCCTGTGTGGATGCTCTTCAGTTGATTTAATCTTGGTTTATGTTGATTTAGTTTCTTGCCAACTTTTGCTAAATCCATTTGAGACAGAGTTAAATCAACTTATGAGTGTCCTTGCAATTTAATTAAATCGACTGATGTAGCTAATGTAACTGATTGCAATTAAATGCAAGCAGCTTTTATATAAAGACAAGCCCTGAGGGGGTTCAGGAAATCCCATCTCATGTTCCCATTAGCCCCTACAAGGAGTTTGCTCGCAGTTTACCATCTCTGCCTCTGATCCTTGTCCCAGAGCAGAACTTGTGTTGGGCTGTGCCTTGCGTTTACAATAAACTCCATCCCTGGTGGCTCAGCCTCACGGCTCAGCCCCACTGCTGCCATCCTTTCCTTGGGTGACCATGTGCCCACAGCCTGGTGGAGAATGCCACTGGCTTGCTTGCTGCCCTGGATAAATAATGACCTGCTCAGGTGGTCATTATGAAGTTGGTCATTATGAATTCAGTCATTCTGAGTACTGACTTTTGCCTAGAAATCTGTTGCTTTTTCTTGTTCTAGGCCTCAAACTGGAGGCAGTGGTCTGTAATGATGTAATCTTCCAAAACCATCCAGTCCTATGCCCCAAGGGCTGCTTGTTCATCTCCAGCAAGGAGTATTGCCATTTAAGGGAGCAAAGATCCTATGTTAACATGAATTTCTGTGGTTTTGAGTGACAGAAGAGAGGACCAGATGGGAGAGCAGCCAGAGCAGGCTGTAGCATCCTTTTCCTTCCAACCCTCCTGGCATCACATGGACTAACTGCAGAGACAGCAGCAAAGGCAAGGAGTGTCCCTCTTCTTCCACCCCCTGCTACTAATGTCCCCAAAAGTCTGGGTAGCAGAGGGTGAGCAAGGGCACCATTTTTGACTACACAAGCTTTTAATTTTCTGGGTTTTTTCCCTGCTCTGTTTCTAGCTCAGTTCACATATTAAGAAGACATTAATCGCCTCTGATGATAGTTTCATGCTCTGTTTACATCCTTCCTAATGGGAACACTCTCTCAATGAGCTGAGGTACCATGTGCAGACATGCCACTCGGTGACAAGCCCACAAACAGGGAGAGAAGCCCACAGGGACTTGTGGGGCTGTTAATGTCCTGGTACTCAAGGCTGATCCCATGAGCCCCTAAAAAGAGGTTGCTCACAGTTTATCTCTGCTTCTGATCCTTGTCTTTAAAGGACTTCAGGAATCACCTTTGGGCCCTGAGGACCCAGACTGGGCTCCCACACCACCTCTGCTGCCAGATACATGTGTGATGGAGATTCTTTTTCAAGGGGCATCAAACCTTCATGGGATCCACCTTGCCAAAGGCTTCTAGGCTTTTTTTCCTCTGTCATCTACCTCTTCTTTCAGCCTGGAACAACCCTGAATCTTTATTGTGCCCTATTTTCTCTTTGTAGCTGTGTCATGCCTGCAAAAGCAGTGGGAGAGTGGCACTTGGGCTTAGTGAGATGAGCAAAGTCACTCTCCCAAGAGGCAACAAAGTACTAAAGTGCCTAAGGAGAAAGAAACCCCATGTGCAGGGAGTTCTGAGGTGCATCCATGGCTAAGGAATAGGAACTCAGATTGGGTGGTGAAGTGGGAGCCAGCAGAACTTCAAGAGCATCAATGGGAGGGGATTTATGAACATTAAGGGAAATGACAGGCTTAAAAAAAACCTACAAAAACTTCTTTGTGTGATTATTTGTGGAGGGATGTGGTGGACATGGCCAAACCACCTTTTCTAGGATGGAGTTACTGGCGGAAACCAAGTGAAAAAAAACCAGCTGATTGTAAAATCTGAAGACTGGCAAGTTCCACATCTCAGAACAGCGTGTCAGAAGAGACAGGACAGCCTTTGGATGATGTATTTCAAGAAGGTGTTGGAAACAGGCCAGGCTGGGTGGCTGAAGTGAAGCTGACATCTTGCAGAATAGCTGAGGAAAGCTGAGCAAGGAAGAGTTGAGCCAATGACCCAGCAGACACGAGGCTACTGAAAGCCTTTGGAGTGAGGGAGCAAAGGTATCCTGAAAGACACTGCACATAAAAGTGAATATGGTACAGTCTTTCTCAATTTGTGGAAGTTGAGCGGGGAAAAAGAAGTCTTAAGGGACAGCCCAGATGTTCATCTGGATGTTAGGTGGAGCAGATAAAACAATTTGCCCCTAAAAATAGATTTTGCTTCTGGAAATGCTATAGCAAAGAATGAGTGAATTCAAAACACTGAATTTTGTTCATTTGTTAAAAATCCAATTTGGCGTGCTCTGCTCACCCTTAAAATGCATTTAGATTTTTAATGAGTGAAAAAATTTGGAAAGTGATTTTGATTATTTTGATTATTTTGATGTTGTTGAAAGAGAAGTACTTGTAGAGAAGCTAATGAAGGAGAGAAAAAAGGATATTTATAATGTTCTCAGCCCTCCCTCTAGCACCAGGGAGTGTTTTTGTGCAGCAGGATCTCAAGTGTGTTGCCAACCACCATCAAGGCAGAGGAAGGAAGCAGAGCAGAGATGGTGTGGCACAAGAGGAGCGTATGCCACGTGCAGCATGTACCTGTGTGAGGTGTATGAGCTACCTATATGCAAGTCAAAACTCCACTTAAATGATGAAAACAACATGAGAATGCTATAAATATGGAAAAAGCAGGGAGGCTTCTGGTGTGGGGATGTGCTGGAAGATATTCTGAGCACTTGGGACAAAACCCCCTCCAGCATGTTCAGCCCAGAGAAAAATAGGTAGGGAGAGAGGGAAGGGAGATTAAGATCCTCCAACAATGAGTGCAGCGCCTGCTGAATATTAGTATGAAACATATGGGTGTTACCTAACTCCCTTAACTGAAACTTTTTTCATGTTTTGAAGACTTAACTCCCTGAATTTTTTGTTGCTGTTTTGTTTAGCCAAAACCCCCTAGAAAACCAAAAGCATCATTTTGCCACCAAAAAACCCCACAACTGAGTTTCCTTGGAATGTTGGACCAAGATGTTCTAATGGGTGGGGGAGAAAGAAACTTTAAGCTGAAAACTGTCATCTTGCATGAAAAGGAGGTAGTTTGTGTTTATTATTTTTAAGATTAAAAAAGTCTTCACTGCACCCTCTTGTCACTGTAAGTGCATATCTAATTATCTGGAAAACATAGTTCTATCCTGTGGAGGAAAAGATCAGGGAAATCAGCAACTGCATTTTAAGGAATGCACTCAATGGATATTTCTTATTTTAGCTGTGAAGATGTGGAGCAGGAAGGGAGAAAAGGATAGAGAGACTGGACTATAGAAAAAAAGAAATGAAGGGGAAAATGAGGCATAAAGTAACTACTGCTGGTGCAGTATTTATGTTTTATCCTACTGTATTTTCCAGCAGGAGTTTTCTGCTAGAATGGTTTTGAGGAGAGCAATAGGATGTGAGCTTTCCATACCAACATTAATGTAGTTAGCAACTCAGCACTTCATAAAGAGATGATTAAATGAAAGAAGTTAATAAAATCACTGACATTGACCTGGCTGTGTGTGCTGCTGGGTAGCAAACATTCAGTTTGAACCTGAGCTTTTTTGTAAAAATTCTCCTGAGATATTGTTTTCAGATGTTTAATACAATGCATTTATTTTATTATTTTTCATTTGGTTGCAAATGAACCTGTTTGGTTTGGGAAGGACAGAGGGACTTAGTAGCCTGGGCATGGGATCCTGAGAGCAATGAGACCCATCTTCCTGCCAATGCATGTGTATGCATTGCTAATGACAGGAAGGAAGGGTAATGTAGAGTATAAGTATCTTACTCGGGGATCTGCAAAACAACAGGAATTCCCAAACAGGGCAGGAAATGGACCACAAATCCCATACATGCACACAGTGAACATACCCATGCAGGAAGGGAGCCATATAGTCATGCAAGAGGAATTGGATGGGTTTTGAAATGTAGTTTAATTTCATTAAACTTCAGTGTTTTTCAGGATCTCTTTCTCAGCCACACAGATCCTGCTGTAAGCACCCTTGTGTTTTGCTGCTTGGTAGGCTATGAAATGTATTTAGTTACAGTGCTCTGTCCCTGACCACAGAATCCCTCTGATCTCTCACTAATACTTGTTAATATTAATTTTTTTTAACTTGACCTCTACATTCCCTGTGGAGCAGGAGCAAATATCTATTCCTAGCACAACTGTGACATTCTTGGCAGTAATTTATTTCCTCTCTTTATTCTCCCAAGATTCATAAGACTGGTTTTGAAGCAAAAGCCATGGGAGATTTGTGCAGTCTCTTTAGGGGAAGGTCCTGCTCCTGCATAGAACAGACTGCAGGGTGCCTTGGATAAAATGAGGACTGAGCACTGTAGAAAACAAAGCACATGGGTTTTGCATTGTGAGCAGTATTTCAAGTCCTTGCCTGCAGAAGTTTAGCCTTCAGCATGGCTCTGACACAGGCTGGAGTCTTGGCTCTGGGCTGCACGTGACCAGCAGAGATGGTGACAAACCCTCTAAATAGAAAACTTCTTTGCTTACTATTGGAAAGCTTCTTCAAGTCACCCTCTCTTTTTTTCAGCCTTTTCCAGCCCTTGTTGACTAACACATTCATTTCTAAATCCCATTGGAGATGTCTTATGCAAAGAGCATACCTCTTGAGGGGTACAGTGACATGGAGGACATTCCCAAAGGAACACCATCCTCTGGAGAAGGCCCCCATAGAGAACCAGCCTCCCTATAGTTCATTGGACATGGCTTTTTCTCTTAAGGTGGTCCTTGCAACATGCTCTGTCACACAGGTAGCATTCTGAATTTAATTTTATTACTGTTTATTGGTCCCAGAGAAGAGCAAAGGGAATTTCTGCAGGTCACAAGGAAGAGTGGAGGTGGTTTAGGCACAGGAAGTACTCAGTGTGGTGTGGAGAATTTAATGCACAGAAGCACCTGTTTTTAATTAATCTTTTGAACCAATTTGGTTCTAGAAAACTAATTCCATTAACAGGCTAAGCAGAATAATGACAGGCACAGCTGCTATAATTCCTTGTTACGCTTCTAGTTAAAACAAAATCCTCTTTGCATCAAGAAACACTAATCTAATGTGTTCATTATGAAATCTTTGGTAGTTGGGCACATGCAAATATTTCACATGTGTTTTCATAATTTTTCCCCTCCCTACTATACGAACAAAGTATGTAAATGATGAGGTGATTTCTCCCCAGAGAAACAGAGCTAATCGGTGCTTTAATGTTCCTGAGATAAATCAAATTGAAATCCCCTGCTATGCTTAGCTATAGGGCAGACTTTCACATTACTTCTAAATATTCCTTGGGATTATTTCAGTTGGGTTTTCATTTTCTAGTTGTTTGCTTATTTAGCAGCCAGACCTGTGTTGAAATGGCCAGTTGCTGTCTTCAGGGAACTGGAATGTACTTGAATTATGGTCTCACTACTAAGAATAAGAGTGTCAGACCATCTTGCTGAGTTATCTGATCCCTGCTAGTACTAAAGGATGGCCAGAGAAAAGGGGACAGCGTCGATGTGTGCACTGGGTGCTCATTCCTTGTGTGCAGTTTTTCCCCTGCTCCTGCCTCATAGTCCTGGCTGGGTGTTCTGCTCCTGGAGAGCTGGCTGCAAGTTGGTGATGTTCTGTTGAATCCCACCTGTGTTTTTTGCCTCGTCCCCATCCTTCATCTGAGTTCCACAGTACAGCTGTAAACGGTGCAAGAACAACAGTCCTGCTTCATTTGGTTTAAATGGTTTGTCCTTGTGTGTGCTCTAAATCACCACCGTACCCCTGACTCCAGCTGAAAGGCCAAATGCGTAGGGAAGAGGGAAATACTGTGGGGCATGAGTGATCAAGTTGTGGAGTAGGCAAAATATGAAACTCAAGGAAGCAAGAGGGGAATGTGGGTTCAGACCTGACTCGTGATCTAACAGTCTTCGAAGGAATGCTTCCTGCTTGTCATACTTGCCACGTGCCTGTGCAGGGATGCGCTGTGTGCTGCTGCCTTTCGGAGATTAACAGCTTACCCTCGAGATCTGACATTGCTAATTTCTAAAGTGCTAGTTTTCCAAACTGGATTTATCACTAAGAAACAGATGAGGTTTCATGGATTAGACTCAAATCATCCACCCTGAGAAACAGTGTAGAAGGAGGGGGTGCTGGCATGGTCTGCAATTCTTCCCTGCTGGAGTGTTGGTGCTTGGTGTTCGCTCCTCACATGGGGCACTAATTGTCCCTGGACTCAAATTATTTCCCCCACTGATGGTGGACCCAAACTGACTGACACCATCAGTTTATTATCCTAAACCTTGATACCTTTTCCCATTGATGGTGAACTCAAATGACTGATGCTGGAGATGGTGGCAAGTGTCAGCCCTTTATTATCCTACACAGTAAACTTCCGTAGCTTTTCTCTGTGAGCTCCCACAGGCAGCAGCACTGACACCCCTGCTCTCTTCTTCAACCAGCCAGCTCACTCTTTTGTAACACACATCCTTATTGGACATAGCTGTGACCTATTAAAGGTAAGGCTGCTTCCACTCTTTGGTAATTAGTACAGCTGCAACTCATCAGGAATGAGGTTGGCCACAGAACCATCTCTCTTCTCTTACAACCCATTCTCCCACACTGGAGCAAGTGGGAAGCATAAACCAGGAGTGAGCCCAGGTTGTCTCCTGAACCCGAGACTGGGCTCTGCCTTTTGTCCATGCTGTGATGTTATCAGCAAGTCCTTGCCTGTATGTGGCCTTCTTCTGGGATGTCACATCTCACCTTATCACTGTGAGGAAGTTGTTAAGCTTTCTGGTCTTGTTAGCAGCAGCACCATCCCCTGGTGTGCTGACTTCAGGTCTAGCTGGTGAAATGCCCTGGCTCCTTGCTGTGAGGATTATCTGGCTGGAGTCATGCCATGGGGGTTTCATGTCCAAAAGCGTCCTGTCTTCAGATGGACAAGCTGCTCCAATTTCCTTGTGTATTTTTATAATGCATGAAAACCCGTTAGAGCCCCGATGTGCACCTGGGGTGTCTTACCATTCAAACATAAAGTAAAAAGGGTATTGTTAAACTCTTGGGAAAAGCACTGGTTTCCTATGCTGGGGTTATAGCTGCTTGTATGCCCTTAGGGACATGATACAGCTCTACCTGTGTGGGTTCTATTGCCTGCAGAGCATATGTGGGGCAGCTCTTGCAGTCAGTGAGGGAGCTGGCATTTGTTAGACTTATACCGTGAATGGATGTGAGGAAATGGGCTCTTGATTTTTGTGGAAATTACATTTTCAGTACAGCACAAGGGAAGGGAAGAGGGAAATCAAAGTCACTGAGATGATTTTGAAACTGTCTGCCCCACTGTGAGATTTTGCTGAGTGATTTCAGAAGTGACGTTCAGCACAGCTTATCAGCTTAGTTTAGGAAGAACTGGAAATTAGAGAGTGATGGAGGCCAACCTTCAGAGACCAGCTTTGTCAGAGAAGGCAGCTGCCAAGCAGAGCTTTATGTGACTTGCATGCAGTAGAGCAAGAGTGTGGAAATCCTTATGGCTCCAGCTTGCAGTAGCTTGCTGCAGATAAACAAATGCACAAACCTTTTCTGCCTGTCCCCATCCTCTTGCATAGGTGTTGGCAGGCACATACACACACCCTCTTGCTAAGTTGAGATGATATCTCAACTTTCCCACCTGAAGTAGTTCCAAACCTGCTCCAGAAAGATAAACAGGAGGGTGGATAAACCATTGCTGTGATTGGTCCCTATCTGGGATTAATTTCTGCTGTGTTAGGGAGATGCAGGTGTCCAAGCTGAAAGCTGCTGGGCTTTGGTGATGGCAGTGTCAGGAGGTGAGTGCAACACCCCTGCAAAGGGACTGTTGTACCCAGCCTGATCAGCCCCCAGGCTAAGGGGCTGCATTTTTTCTATGGAACGTGTCTGTTGTCCTTCCTATTGCTCTCACTCTGTCAGTGCAGATTGTGAGTTACTTGGGTTTTCTGCAGCTGGCAAAGATGATATTCAATCTGCATTTTTTATGGTTAACAATCCAGGGCCACTTCTCTCTAGAAAAAATCCAGGGTATCCAGTGGAGTTATGCCAGCAACATACTTGGCATGGCATGCTGATTGGAAAATCTGTTTGCTTCTCTATGAATAAATCCCTGACACTTCATTTCGCTGGAACACCCAGAGAGTGGTGTGCAGCTTCTTCCCACAAATACTGGCTGATCAAGGATGCTGAAAGCAGAAAGGCCATCCATTGCTAATTACAAAGCTATTTCTGCCAGGCCAGTAAAAGATGATGTTTTATCTACTCTTTGCTTTCAAAACTCATTGTATTCACATGAATTGATAACAATTTCTCCCAGCTGACATTGAATATG